>NC_135196.1:666847-966847 GCF_050948175.1 Xylocopa sonorina | reverse complement strand
AAAGCTCTATGCATCGCATTATGCTTATCTGCTTTTGTGCTTTATAATGCTCTGGGATGTGAGAAGGTCCTCAACCATCCTTAACCCCCTAATGAGAAGTCAAAAGTCCAGCGGCCCTGCAGGTGGGCCATGGGAGTGTAATGACAAACGCATTCTCAAATAGCCTATACCAACATGCCCATAATCTCGCTAGAGGAAACAAACAAGTGTCACCCGCCTGACGCATCCCGTTTATATTATCATACCCTAATTCCAAAGAGCAGGGTTAAGGTCCTACCCCTACTCCAGAAAAATATAACATATAAAAGACCTAGGGATTGTCTAGGTCAGTAGTCTTAAAGTTATCATCGGCGTACATCCTGAAACTCTGCCCTACAAACGGTAATATAAAAGTTTATATCTTGTGTTAAATAAAGAGTCGAGTGAACAGTTATTCACTCTCGTTTCATTCTAAGTCATTTCTCTCAATTTTACGTGACAGGAGCGCGGCGCGCGAGGCGCTACGCAATTTAAATGATCAGGAGGATCCCCTCAGGGACACCCAAAGGGGCGAGAAGAGGAAATCGCCGAAATCCACTGATCGATGGACTCGAACAATACCGAAGCCTACAGCCCACTCCACCAAGGAGCCCCGAGGAGGATGCAGGAGACCCGAGGACCACCAGCGATTTCAAGGAACCTGAAGAAGAGAACGTGAGAGCTTATTCGCTAAAGCGTCCCATTTCTTGTGTCGCATATTGTATATTGTATCTTATATCGTGAAGTGAGTTATGATACCCGGTAATTTGCGGCGTGTTGCGTAGTTTCTCGTAGCCCTTCTTAGTTAAACCCACGTCGAGACCATAAATAAACATGCCGTGACTTCAGTATCTCGCGACCTGAGTGTGTGAACTTGGCTAGGCGTAGTCGAGAGGAGGACCATTTCGAAGTTTCAAGGGTTGTTCCTCCCCAGGGTTCCCGGGGTCGTGTAGTCTATCCCTTTGCTACTTTCTGAACAGCTGGCTCCCTAGAAAAGTTGTACGTGAGCGGATACCTTGGAACGATAGATCGCTTTAGATTAAAGTACGTTTTACACCTTAAAGCATTTAGATAATTAACCCCTTCGAGCTTCCCTGAATTACTATATATAGGTTTCCGTCACAACTAATAGGAACCATCACTTTACATAGATATATAGAACACACATAGTTCTAAACGTAGAACTGAGAATTTGAGAACTTACTTTGAAACGTTAGTAGTGAGAAATTCCATCGGATTTCATAGAAATTCAGAACTTACTTGCTATGAAACATAGGCAGATAAGGGCCATCGCGTTGCTTAGAACTTTAGAACTTGCTTACTTCAACAAAGATTTCTATTGGCTTCGTCCGTTCTTTTAGAAGAGTTTTTGATAAACCACATACTTTTCACGCTTCTGATATCTTTGAAAGTTCGCGAGATGTAATCGTTTAAGTTTTAAAATGATTACTTAGTGTGGATTATTATTTAGTAACTCGCTCATAAACGAGTCTGCATAGGATTTAATCCATAAGTTTTTAAGCCTGAAATTTATGCAGTTATTTGTTGTTCACTTATTGCTCAAACGACAAAGATTCTGACCACTTAAAAATGGTTGACTTTCATCAATTTTCTTAAAAATTGAAATACTGCCCAACTGCTTGCATTAAAGACTGTAATTAAAGCTTTCGAAACATTTTACCTCTTATAGATGAATTCTGGAATTGAAATTGAATGTTTGACTTTTCTAGCTCCTGTTTAGACATCTTTCTATTGGAATGTTCAAGTATTTTTCATATTCGTAATTATTAATAATGTTTTACTTGATTCTTTTATTTAATATTTAGAATTTTCTGAGAAATATTTTTATCGTAATGAACTATATAATTGCAATTATAATTCTTTATGAAATAATAATAACAGAAAGGTATGTATCCATTCTTGTAGTTTTGTAAAGAGCATTTAATCTTACTATCTAAAATGAAACATTGAGATCTGTTTACAATCTAATGGAATTTAATTACCTTTTGATTCAAATTCACAATGATAATCTTCCATAGTTCAACAATTTTGTGAGCTGTCCTCAGGAATCCGCAGCTCAGTACTTATAAAATGAACGACACAAAGAACAGCCTAACCAAACGTATTCGAACCGATTTTTCAATACTAATCTTATCATGTTTAACTTATGCTGCAAACTATTGAAATGCCCTTCGAAAAGTGTTTATTCACAGTGAAGTAAACGGTAAGTATTACGCCTTCCACCACTGTTTACAATACGTATGTTTCATTTACTATCAAAACCATGAGTATTATCGTCTTTCTTTACTTTTTGTAACCTTCAATGCCTTCATGTTACAGATCGTTAAACTTGCTTTAATATGCTCTATCGTATTACGGAAGAATGGACATACCAATTCATTTTAAAAAATGAAGGTAACCTTCATATGTCCAACATAACTCCACTTACAAAAAAACTATTTTCATCAACGGATGGCCCCTTTGTACTATGCAATTTTATATTAGCAAAAACTTCTATGAAATTTATAGTTTCGTGGATATCTGAGGTGCTAATTATTACTGCCCCACCCTGTATATTGTTATGGATCTGTCCAACAAGGCAACGATGAACAGAGTTAAATTTAATATTATGATGTTTATTATTTTACTTATAGTATATTTGTTTTTCTGGAATTTTGCCAAAAAACAGTGTTCACGATGTCGACAGATGAATATATTTGCCTTAGAATTACAAGAGCCAACAATTTCGAAAGTAGAATATTACTTTACTTCGCTAACCGAATCATTGCAAACGTTAAGCAAAGTGCGTGCCTTTCAAAACAGTCAGATGCAAATTACGATACAACGTTTCCAAGAAATGGTACGTGCCACTGTTTTTTAATTTCCGTTTATTTAATCAAAGGAAATTTAATTGAAATATTCGCAAAATTTGAGGACAAAAAGTTATTATAATTTTACGCAACATATATGATGGTGATAAAGGATAAGTATACGGAACTGAAAATGGAAAGTAGCGAGCAGAAAAAGAAACTGATGGAGCTACAAAGTAGATTGATACATCCGTCAAATGATGGTTCTAGGTTAATAAAATCTGTTAATTAAAGAACTATTGCAAAAATCAAGTATAATCAATATTACTTCTGCTCAAAGGCTATAATAGAATTGGACCGAAATGGGTACAAAACAGGCAATTATATCTATACGTTCTATTCTATGCAAAGACAAATATTTCAAAGAGAAAAGATGTGTTACTTACAAATTACTTATGTTCCTAGATATCTCACTAATTCAGGCTTCTTGTCTTGCAAAACTTATCATTCATGTAACATGTAAAGGGGTCGAAGAAAAGTAAAAGATTTTTATATTTCATAGCCTCACATGATACGTCGATTGGATCACGTAAAATATCGGACATTAATTGCATCTACATCTTCAGACCTTAAATATATAATTGCAACAACATATTTAATAGCGTTTTAATAACATTTTTCTAATTGTTTATATCTATGTCTAATAAATATATATTAATCGAATAAGTTGCTTTACCAAAGAATAAAAGTATCTGAGGCTTACAAATCGGAGCATTACATAACAAACGTGCATCACATATATAATATTACATGTAACAAAAGATGAAGATCAAAAAGATCGTACATAAGTTGAATCCACAATGCGGTCATAGAGATACAGAAACGGCAAAAATTCCAAACAATAATTTAAAAAATTCAAAAAGGGGGGAGTGAAAATCCATCTCCTTGACGATGATAAGGAACAAGTCTGCCTCATGCACTACAATATCCCAAACAGCCAGCGATTGGCACGCCAATGACAACGGATGGAACGAATTCCGTGACAAAACTGTGCTAACAAAGTGCTCCTACTCAGCTTTCGAAATGGCATACTGTTAGTACTGGGGCGGCATTCGTATCACGGCACTATTAAAGCACCGAGATATAGCACACGGGCTACACAGCCGTGACAATGACACTACCAGCTCACCATAGCTACACGCATGGTTGTGGCGTAGGCTGACATTTACTAATGGGGAAGCTGTTTCCATAAAAATTATAAGCAAATATGAAAAATGACTAAACTGTGCAATTTATTTATTTTGATTCCAATATAGATACACCGGCACAAAACAAAGATATAAGAACTCGATTTTATTATTTTCTATAAACTAGCTCGATAGGGCGATTTTTTCCATAAAGTCGATAATTACTTTGTCATAAAAATATATACACTTTTTTTATATATATTTTCTTCAATTTATTGTTACAAATTCATGCAATTGAGGGTTACATTAAATACGATGACAGCATGTTATTTCAAAAATTACACAAGGCGAAGTTAGGGACGCAACAGCATGAATTTTTATTTTATAAGTAATATTTTTTTTATAAATAATATTTTTAGTCTATGATGGATTGAAAGAAATATATACGACTCGCTCAATAACTATAAATATAGGAAAACGACCATCAAAATGTCCATCAATACTCATATGCTGAACATCTACTGACATCTAACGGTTCTAATTTGTATGAAAGCACAGGTTCCCCATTGCCAAATGTGATCCTGCGTCATTGCTGAGGAGATTCATGAATGGAGCGATGATACGCGTGTCACCATGGTGCTGGTTCTGCGCGATTCGCTTGTCTAGAACGTGCTGGTAACACGTTCTGGCATTTTAGTCAACGAATCCGGTCGCAGATGGCTACGAATCAGTTGACACTCCTTGGAAGTGGCAATATAGTGCCGGCATGGTGTCGCTACCATCTTGCCGTTTGTTATCTGGGATGCTCTTTAATGCATTATTCGGAATTGAATTTGAACACATAGCTACTTAATCGCAAATTTGTATGTACTGTGACGTGGTGAAGTCACAAGGCTCGCTCACCTCCCCCCCCTGCTTCGGTTAGACTAGCTCGCAGATCACCACCCATGCGGGAAGCGAGACACGGACCATTGAGATAGCTGTATTTGCGAGGAGCGTGAAATACACGATGGTAGAACCTCCCCCCCCCCCCCCCCCGTTCGTTTCTCTCTCTCCGTTTTACGGATTAGACTGGCCAGCTGATGGAAGAAGCGACCCATAAGACGCCTCTTCGGCGGATAATAAGACCGCAGGTTCGCGGAAGGGCTCTGCGCCGAGGTAGCGTGACAGGCTCGACGGTGGAGGAGTCGGGAAGTGAGCAAGAAGAGACACTGGAGCCCGAAGGATAGGATCCAGAGCTCTGCAACGATAAGACCGCTGCCATAGTCCATGGAGACAAACAGGATGGTTCTCGGGTGTGAGAAGGACCTCTACCCCTCCCCATTAGAACTCTATTGCTTCGATACGTAGACATCTGGAAACGCTATTACCTAGCAACGAAGTGTTGCATTTACATTCTTTTGACGTGTAGACGAGAATACATGACACTTCGCAATGAATATTATATCTTATCGTGAAACACAGAAGTGAGATGCGATATCGGGTTTTAACAAGCATTAGAACTCTATTGCTACGATACGTAGACATTTGCAAACGCTACTTCCTAGCATGGAAGTGTCGCATTTACATTCTTTTGAAGCGAATACGAGGTATACATAACACTTCGCAATGAATATTATATCTTATCATGAAACATAGATATCAGATGCGATATCCCGTTTTAAGACGCATGAGAACTCTAATGCTACGATAAGTAGCCATCTGCAAACGCTATTTCCTAGCAAGGAAGTGTCGCATTTACATTCTTTTGACGTGTAGACGAGAATACATGACACTTCGCAATGAATATTATATCTTATCATGAAACATAGAAATGGGGTGCGATATCGCGTTTTGAGAAGCATTAGAACTCTATTGCTACAATACGTAGACATCTGCAAGCGCTATATCCTAGCAAGGAAGTGTCGCATTTACATTCTTTTGAAGTGAATGCGAGGTATACAAAACATTGCACAATGAATACTATATCTTATCATGAAACATAGAAATGAGATGCGATATCGCGATTTAAGATACATTAGAACTCTATTGCTTCGATACGTGGATACCTGCAAACGCTATTTCCTAGCAAGGAGGTGTCGCATTTACATTCATTTGAAGTGTGTCCGAGGTATACATGACACTTCGCAATGAATATTGTATCTTATCATGAAACATAGAAATGAGATGCGATATCCCGTCTTAAAAAGCATGAGAACTCTAATGCTACGATACGTAGCCATCTGCAAACGCTATTTCCTCTCAAGGAAGTGTCGCATTTACATTCTTTAGACGTGTAGACGAGAATACATGACTCATCGCAATGAATATTATATCTTATCATGAAACATAGAAATGAGATGCGATATCGCGTTTTAAGAAGCATTAGAACTCTACTGCTTCGATACCTATACATTTGCAAACGCCATTTCCTCGCAAGGAAGTGTCGCATTTAAATTCATTTGAAGTGCAGAAGAGGGATACATAACTCTTCGCAATGAATATTATATCTTATCATGAGACATAGAAAAGACTTGCGATATCGCGCTTTGAGAAGCATTAGAACTCTATTGCTACGATACGTAGACATCTGCAAGCGCTATTTCCTAGCAAGGAAGTGTCGCATTTACATTCTTTTGAAGTGAATATGAGGTATACATATCACTCCACAATGCATATTATATCTTATCATGAAACATAGATATGAGATGCGATATCGCGTTTTGAGAAGCATTAGATCTCTATTGCTACGATACGTAGACATCTGCAAGCTCTATTTCCTAGCAAGGAAGTGTCGCATTTACATTCTTTTGAAGTGAATACGAGGTATACATATCACTGCACAATGCATATTATACCTTTTCATGAAACATAGAAATGAGATGCGTTATCGCGTTTTAAGAAGCATTAGAACCCTATTGCTACGATAGGTAGACATCTGCAAACGCTATTTCCTAGCAAGGAAGTGTCGTCTTTACATTCTTTTGAAGTGTAGACGAGAATACATGACAATCCGCAATGAATATTATATCTTATCATGAGACATCGAAATGAGATGTGATATCGCGATTTGAGAAGCATTAGAACTCTATTGCTACGATACGTAGACATCTGCAAGCGCTATATCCTAGCAAGGAAGTGTCGCATTTACATTATTTTGAAGTGAATGCGAGGTATACATAACATTGCACAATGAATACTATATCTTACCATGAAACATAGAAATGAGATGCGATATCGCGTTTTAAGAAGCATTTGAAATCTATTGCTTCGATACGTAGACATCTGCAAACGCTATTTCCTTGCAAGGAAGTGTCGCATTTACATTCATTTGAATCGTAGACGAGGAATGCATAACACTTCACAATGAATATTATATCTTATCATGAAACATAGATATGAGATGCAATATCTCGTTTTAAGAAGCATTTGAACTCTATTCCTACGATACCTAGACATCTGCAGACGCTATTTCCTAGCAAAGAAGTGTCGCATTTACATTCATTTGAAGTGTAGACGAGGAATGCGTAACACTTCGCAAATCATATTATATCTTACCATGAAACATAAAAATGAGATGCGATATCGCGTTTTAAGAATCATAAGATCTCTATTGCTACGATACGTAGACATCTGCAAACGCTATTTCCTTGCAAGGAAGTGTCGCATTTACATTCATTTGAAGTGTAGACGAGGAATACATGACACTTCGCAAATCATATTATATGTTACCATGAAACATAGAAATGAGATGCGATATCGCGCTTTAAGAATCATAAGATCTCTATTGCTACGATACGCAGACATCTGTAAACGCTATTTCCTTGCAAGGAAGTGTCGCATTTACATTCATTTGAAGTGTTGACGAGGAATACATAACACTTCGCAAATCATATTATATCTTACCATGAAACATAGAAATGAGATGCGATATCGCGTTTTAAGAAGCATTAGAACTCTATTGCTACGATAGGTAGCCATCTGCAAACGCTATTTCCTAGCAAGGAAGTGTCGCATTTACATTCTTTTGACGTGTAGACGAGAATACATGACACTTCGCAATGAATATTATATCTTATCATGAAACATAGAAATGGGGTGCGATATCGCGTTTTGAGAAGCATTAGAACACTATTGCTACAATACGTAGACATCTGCAAGCGCTATATCCTAGCAAGGAAGTGTCGCATTTACATTCTTTTGAAGTGAATGCGAGGTATACAAAACATTGCACAATGAATACTATATCTTATCATGAAACATAGAAATGAGATGCGATATCGCGATTTAAGATACATTAGAACTCTATTGCTTCGATACGTAGACATCTGCAAGCGCTATTTCCTAGCAAGGAAGTGTCGCATTTACATTCTTTTGAAGTGAATATGAGGTATACATATCACTCCACAATGCATATTATATCTTATCATGAAACATAAATATGAGATGCGATATCGCGTTTTGAGAAGCATTAGATCTCTATTGCTACGATACGTAGACATCTGCAAGCTCTATTTCCTAGCAAGGAAGTGTCCCATTTGCATTCATTTGAAGTTTTGACGTGGAATACAAAACACTCCGCAAATCATATTATATCTTACCATGAAACATAGAAATGAGATGGAATATCGCGTTTTAAGAATCATAAGAACTCTATTGCTACGATACGTAGAAATCTGCAAACGCTATTTCCTTGCAAGGAAGTGTCGCATTTACATTCATTTGAATCGTAAACGAGGAATGCATAACACTTCGCAATGAATGTTATATCTTATCATGAAACATAGATATGAGATGCAATATCTCGTTTTAAGAAGCATTTGAACTCTATTGCTTCGATACGTAGACATCTTCAAACGCTATTTCCTTGCAAGGAAGTGTCGCATTTACATTCATTTGAAGTGTAGACGAGGAATACATGATACTTCGCAAATCATATTATATTTTACCATGAAACATAGAAATGAGATGCGATATCGCGTTTTAAGAAGCATCAGAAATCCATTGCTACGATACATAGACATCTGCAAACGCTATTTCCTTGCAAGGAAGTGTCGCATTTACATTCATTTGAAGTGTAGACGAGGAATACATAACACTTCGCAAATCATATTATATCTTACCATGAAACATAAAAATGAGATGCGATATCGCGTTTTAAGAATCATAAGATCTCTATTGCTACGATACGCAGACATCTGCAAGCGCTATTTCCTTGCAAGGAAGTGTCGCATTTACATTCATTTGAAGTGTTGACGAGGAATACATAACACTTCGCAAATCATATTATATCTTACCATGAAACATAGAAATGAGATCCGAAATCGCGTTTTAAGAATCATAAGAACTCTATTGCTACGATACGTAGACATCTGCAAACGCGATTTCCTTGCATGGAAGTGTCGCATTTACATTCATTTGAAGTGTAGACGAGGAATACATGACACTTCGCAAATCATATTATATCTTACCATGAAACATAAAAATGAGATGCGATTTCGCGTTATAAGAAGCATTAGAACACTATTGCTACGATAGGTAGACATTTGCAAACGCTATTTCCTTGCAAGGAAGTGTGGCATTTACATTCAATTGAAGTGTAGACGAGGAATACATAACCCTTCGCAAATCATATTATATCTTACCATGAAACATAAAAATGAGATGCGATATCGCGTATTAAGAATCATAAGATCTCTATTGCTACGATACGTAGACATCTGCAAACGCTATTTCCTTGCAAGGAAGTGTCGCATTTACATTCATTTGATGTGTAGACGAGGAATACATGACACTTCGCAAATCATATTATATCTTACCATGGAACATGGAAATGAGATGCGATATCGCGTTTTAAGAATCATAAGATCTCTATTGCTACGCTACGCAGAAATCTGCAAACGCTATTTCCTTGCAAGGAAGTGTCGCATTTACATTCATTTGAAGTGTTGACGAGGAATACATAACACTTCGCAAATCATATTATATCTTACCATGAAACATAGAAATGAGATCCGAAATCGCGTTTTAAGAATCATAAGAACTCTATTGCTACGATACGTAGACATCTGCAAACGCGATTTCCTTGCAAGGAAGTTTCGCATTTACATTCATTTGAAGTGTAGACGAGGAATACATAACACTTCGCAAATCATATTATATCTCACCATGAAACATAGAAATGAGATGCGACATCGCGTTTTAAGAAGCATTAGAAATCTATTGCTACGATACGTAGACATCTGCAAACGCTATTTCCTTGCAAGGAAGTGTCGCATTCACATTCCTTTGAAGTGTAAACGAGGAATACATAACACTTCGCAAATCATATTATATCTTACCATGAAACATAGAAATGAGATTCAATATCGCGTTTTAAGAATCATAAGAACTCTATTGCTACGATACGTAGACATCTGCAGACGCTATTTCCTAGCAAGGAAGTGTCGCATTTACATTCATTTGAAGTGTAGACGAGGAATACATGACACTTCGCAAATCATATTATATCTTACCATGAAACATAGAAATGAGATGCGATATGGCGTTTTAAGAAGCATTAGAACACTATTGCTACGATACCTAGACATCTGCAGACGCTATTTCCTAGCAAGGAAGTGTCGCATTTACATTCATTTGAAGTGTAGACGTGGAATACATGACACTTCGTAAATCATATTTTATCTTACAATGAAACATAGAAATGAGATGCGATATCGCGTTTTAAGAAGCATTAGAACTCTATTGCTACGATACCTAGACATCTGCAAACGCTATTTCCTTGCAAGGAAGTGTCGCATTTAGATTCATTTGAATCGTAGACAAGGAATGCATAACACTTCGCAATGAATATTATATCTTATCATTAAACATAGATATGAGATGCAATATCTCGTTTTAAGAGGCATTTGAACTCTATTGCTACGATACCTAGACATCTGCAGACGCTATTTCCTAGCAGGGAAGTGTCGCATTTACATTCATTTGAATCGTAGACGAGGAATGCGTAACAATTCGCAAATCATATTATATCTTACCATGAAACATAAAAATGAGATGCGATATCGCGTTTTAAGAATCATAAGATCTCTATTGCTACGATACGCAGACATCTGCAAACGCTATTTCCTTGCAAGGAAGTGTCGCATTTACATTCATTTGAAGTGTTGACGAGGAATACATAACACTTCGCAAATCATATTATATCTTACCATGAAACAAAGAAATGAGATGCCATATCGCGTTTTAAGAAGCATTGGAACTCTATTGCTACGAAACGTAGACATCTGCAAACGCTATTTCCTTGCAAGGAAGTGTCGCATTTACATTCATTTGAAGTGTAGACGAGGAATACATGACACTTCGCAAATCATATTATATCTTACCATGAAACATAGAAATGAGATGCGATATCGCGCTTTAAGAATCATAAGATCTCTATTGCTACGATACGCAGACATCTGCAAACGCTATTTCCTTGCAAGGACGTGTCGCATTTACATTCATTTGACGTGTTGACGAGGAATACATAACACTCCGCAAATCATATTATATCTTACCATGAAACATAGAAATGAGATGCGATTTCGCGTTTTAAGAAGCATTAGAACACTATTGCTACGACATGTAGACATTTGCAAACGCTATTTCCTTGCAAGGAAGTGTCGCATTTACATTCATTTGAAGTGTAGACGAGGAATGCATAACACTTCGCAAATCATATTATATCTTACCAGGAAACATAGAAATGAGATGCAATATCGCGTTTTAAGAATCATAAGATCTCTATTGCTACGATACGCAGACATCTGCAAACGCTATTTCCTTGCAAGGAAGTGTCGCATTTACATTCATTTGAAGTGTAGACGAGGAATACATGACACTTCGCAAATCATATTATATCTTACCATGAAACAGAAATGAGATGCGATATCGCGTTTTAAGAATCGTAATAACTCTATTGCTACGATACGTAGAAATCTGCAAACGCTATTGCCATGCAAGGAAGTGTCGCATTTACATTCATTTGAATCGTAGACGAGGAATGCATAACACTTCGCAATGAATATTATATCTAATCATTAAACATAGATATGAGATGCAATATCTCGTTTTAAGAGGCATTTGAACTCTATTGCTACGATACCTAGACATCTGCAGACGCTATTTCCTAGCAAGGAAGTGTCGCATTTACATTCATTTGAAGTGTAGACGAGGAATACATGACACTTCGCAAATCATATTATATCTTACCATGAAACATAGAAATGAGATGCGATATGGCGTTTTAAGAAGCATTAGAACACTATTGCTACGATACCTAGACATCTGCAGACGCTATTTCCTAGCAAGGAAGTGTCGCATTTACATTCGTTTGAAGTGTAGACGTGGAATACATGACACTTCGCAAATCATATTTTATCTTACAATGAAACATAGAAATGAGATGCGATATCGCGTTTTAAGAAGCATTAGAACTCTATTGCTACGATACCTAGACATCTGCAAACGCTATTTCCTTGCAAGGAAGTGTCGCATTTAGATTCATTTGAATCGTAGACAAGGAATGCATAACACTTCGCAATGAATATTATATCTTATCATTAAACATAGATATGAGATGCAATATCTCGTTTTAAGAGGCATTTGAACTCTATTGCTACGATACCTAGACATCTGCAGACGCTATTTCCTAGCAAGGAAGTGTCGCATTTACATTCATTTGAAGTGTAGACGAGGAATACATGACACTTCGCAAATCATATTATATCTTACCATGAAACATAGAAATGAGATGCGATATCGCGTTTAAGAATCATAATAACTCTATTGCTACGATACGTAGACATCTGCAAACGCTATTGCCTTGCAAGGAAGTGTCGCATTTACATTCATTTGAATCGCAGACGATGAATGCATAACTCTTCGCAATGAATATTATATCTAATCATTAAACATAGATATGAGATGCGATATCGCGTTTTAAGAAGCATTAGAACTCTATTGCTACGATACCTAGACATCTGCAGGCGCTATTTCCTAGCAAGGAAGTGTCGCATTTACATTCAATTGAGGTGTAGTCGAAGAATACATGACACTTCGCAAATCGTATTATATCTTACGATGAAACATAGAAATGAGATGCGATATCGCGTTTTAAGCAGCATTAGAAATCTAGTGCTACGATACGTAGACATCTGCAAACGTTATTTCCTTGCAAGGAAGTGTCGCATTTACATTCCTGTGAAGTGTAGACGTGGAATACATGACACTTCGCAAATCATATTTTATCTTACGATGAAACATAGAAATGAGATGCGATATCGCGTTTTAAGAAGCATTAGATCTCTATTGCTACGATAGGTAGACATCTGCAAACGCTATTTCCTAGCAAGGAAGTGTCGTCTTTACATTCTTTTGAAGTGTAGACGAGAATACATGACAATCCGCAATGAATATTATATCTTATCATGAAACATAGATATGAGATGCAATATCTCGTTTTAAGAAGCATTTGAACTCTATTGCTACGATACCTAGACATCTGCAGACGCTATTTTATAGCAAAGAAGTGTCGCATTTACATTCATCTGAAGTGTAGACGAGGAATACATGACACTTCGCAAATCATATTATATCTTACCATAAAACATAGAAATGAGATGCGATATCGGGTTTTAAGAATCATAAGAACTCTATAGTTACGATACGTATAAATCTGCAAACGCTATTTCCTTGCAAGGAAGTGTCGCATTTACATTCATTTGAGGTGTTGACGAGGAATACATAACACATCGCAAATCATATTATATCTTACCATGAAACAAAGAAATGAGATGCGATATCGCGTTTTAAGAAGCATTGGAACTCTATTGCTACGATACGTAGACATCTGCAAACGCTATTTCCTTGCAAGGAAGTGTCGCATTTACATTCATTTGAAGTGTAGACGAGGAATACTTGACACTTCGCAAATCATATTATATCTTACCATGAAACATAGAAATGAGATGCGATATCGCGCTTTAAGAACCATAAGATCTCTATTGCTACGATACGCAGACATCTGCAAACGCTATTTCCTTGCAAGGAAGTGTCGCATTTACATTCATTTGAGGTGTTGACGAGGAATACATAACACATCGCAAATCATATTATATCTTACCATGAAACAAAGAAATGAGATGCGATATCGCGTTTTAAGAAGCATTGGAACTCTATTGCTACGATACGTAGACATCTGCAAACGCTATTTCCTTGCAAGGAAGTGTCGCATTTACATTCATTTGAAGTGTAGACGAGGAATACTTGACACTTCGCAAATCATATTATATCTTACCATGAAACATAGGAATGAGATGCGATATCGCGCTTTAAGAATCATAAGATCTCTATTGCTACGATACGCAGACATCTGCAAACGCTATTTCCTTGCAAGGACGTGTCGCATTTACATTCATTTGACGTGTTGACGAGGAATACATAACACTCCGCAAATCATATTATATCTTACCATGAAACATAGAAATGAGATGCGATTTCGCGTTTTAAGAAGCATTAGAACACTATTGCTACGATAGGTAGATATTTGCAAACGCTATTTCCTTGCAAGGAAATGTCGCATTTACATTCATTTGAAGTGTAGACGAGGAATGCATAACACTTCGCAAATCATATTATATCTTACCATGAAACATAGAAATGAGATGCAATATCGCGTTTTAAGAATCATAAGATCTCTATTGCTACGATACGCAGACATCTGCAAACGCTATTTCCTTGCAAGGAAGTGTCGCATTTGCATTCATTTGAAGTTTTGACGTGGAATACATAACACTCCGCAAATCATATTATATCTTACCATGAAACATAGAAATGAGATGGAATATCGCGTTTTAAGAATCACAAGAACTCTATTGCTACGATACGTAGAAATCTGCAAACGCTATTTCCCTGCAAGGAAGTGTCGCATTTACATTCATTTGAATCGTAAACGAGGAATGCATAACACTTCGCAATGAATGTTATATCTTATCATGAAACATAGATATGAGATGCAATATCTCGTTTTAAGAAGCATTTGAACTCTATTGCTTCGATACGTAGACATCTTCAAACGCTATTTCCTTGCAAGGAAGTGTCGCACATACATTCATTTGAAGTGTAGACGAGGAATACATGATACTTCGCAAATCATATTATATCTTACCATGAAACATAAAAATGAGATGCGATATCGCGTATTAAGAATCATAAGATCTCTATTGCTACGATACGTAGACATCTGCAAACGCTATTTCCTTGCAAGGAAGTGTCGCATTTACATTCATTTGATGTGTGGACGAGGAATACATGACACTTCGCAAATCATATTATATCTTACCATGAAACATGGAAATGAGATGCGATATCGCGTTTTAAGAATCATAAGATCTCTATTGCTACGCTACGCAGACATCTGCAAACGCTATTTCCTTGCAAGGAAGTGTCGCATTTACATTCATTTGAAGTGTTGACGAGGAATACATAACACTTCGCAAATCATATTATATCTTACCATGAAACATAGAAATGAGATCCGAAATCGCGTTTTAAGAATCATAAGAACTCTATTGCTACGATACGTAGACATCTGCAAACGCGATTTCCTTGCAAGGAAGTTTCGCATTTACATTCATTTGAAGTGTAGACGAGGAATACATAACACTTCGCAAATCATATTATATCTCACCATGAAACATAGAAATGAGATGCGACATCGCGTTTTAAGAAGCATTAGAAATCTATTGCTACGATACGTAGACATCTGCAAACGCTATTTCCTTGCAAGGAAGTGTCGCATTCACATTCCCTTGAAGTGTAAACGAGGAATACATAACACGTCGCAAATCATATTATATCTTACCATGAAACATAGAAATGAGATTCAATATCGCGTTTTAAGAATCATAAGAACTCTATTGCTACGATACGTAGACATCTGCAAACGCTATTTCCTAGCAAGGAAGTGTCGCATTTACATTCATTTGAAGTGTAGACGAGGAATACATGAAACTTCGCAAATCATATTATATCTTACCATGAAACATAGAAATGAGATGCGATATCGCGTTTTAAGAATCATAAGAACTCTAGTGCTACGACATGTAGACATTTGCAAACGCTATTTCCTTGCAAGGAAGTGTCGCATTTACATTCATTTGAAGTGTAGACGAGGAATACATGACACTTCGCAAATCATATTATATCTTACCATGAAACATAGAAATGAGATGCGATATCGCGTTTAAGAATCATAATAACTCTATTGCTACGATACGTAGACATCTGCAAACGCTATTGCCTTGCAAGGAAGTGTCGCATTTACATTCATTTGAATCGCAGACGATCAATGCATAACTCATCGCAATGAATATTATATCTAATCATTAAACATAGATATGAGATGCGATATCGCGTTTTAAGAAGCATTAGAACTCTATTGCTACGATACCTAGACATCTGCAGGCGCTATTTCCTAGCAAGGAAGTGTCGCATTTACATTCAATTGAGGTGTAGTCGAAGAATACATGACACTTCGCAAATCGTGTTATATCTTACGATGAAACATAGAAATGAGATGCGATATCGCGTTTTAAGCAGCATTAGAAATCTAGTGCTACGATACGTAGACATCTGCAAACGCTATTTCCTTGCAAGGAAGTGTCGCATTTACATTCCTGTGAAGTGTAGACGAGGAATACATGACACTTCGCAAATCATATTGTATCTTACCATGAAACATAGAAATGAGATGCCATATCGCGTTTTAAGAAGCATTAGAAATCTATTGCAACGATACGTAGACATCTTCAAACGCTATTTCCTAGCGAGGAAGTGTCGCATTCACATTCATTTGAAGTGTAGACGAGGAATACATAACACTTCGCAAATCATGTTATATCTTACCATGAAACATAGAAATGAGATGCGATATCGCGTTTTAAGAATCATAAAAACTCTATTGCTACGATACGTAGACATCTGCGAACGCTATTCCCTTGCAAGGAAGTGTCGCATTTACATTCCTTTAAATCGTACACGAGGAATGCATAACACTTCGCAATGAATATTATCATGAAACATAGAAATGAGATGCGATATCGCGTTTTAAAAAGCATTAGAAATCTATTGCTACGATACGAAGACATCTGCAAACCCTATTTCCTTGCAAGGAAGTGTCGCACTTACATTCATTTGAAGTGTAGACGAGGAATACATAACACTTCGCATATCATATTATATCTTACCATGAAACATAGAATTGAGATCGATATCGCGTTTCAAGAATCATAAGAACTCCATTGCTACGACACGTAGACATCTGCAAACGCTATTTCCTTGTAAGGAAGTGTCGCATTTACATTCATTTGAATCGCAGACGAGGAATGCATAACACTTCGCAATGAATATTATATCTTATCATGAAACATAGATATGAGATGCAATATCTCGTTTTAAGAAGCATTTGATCTCTATTGCTACGATACCTAGTCATCTGCAGAAGCTATTTCCTAGCATGGAAGTGTCGCATTTACATTCATTTGAAGTGTAGACGAGGAATACATGACACTTCGCAAACCATATTATATCTTACCATGAAACATAGAAATGAAATGCGATATCGCGTTTTAAGAAGCATTAGAAATCTATTGCTACAATACGTAGACATCTGCAAACGCTATTTCCTTGCAAGGAAGTGTCGCATTTACATTCATTTGAAGTGCAGACGAGGAATACATAACACTTCGCAAATCATATTCTATCTTACCATGAAACATAGAATTGAGATCGATATCGCGTTTTAAGAATCATAAGAACTCCATTGCTACAATACGTAGACATCTGCAAACGCTATTTCCTTGTAAGGAAGTGTCGCATTTACATTCATTTGAAGTGTAGACGAGGAATACATAACACTTCGCAAATCATATTATACCTTACCATGAAACATAGAAATGAGATGCGATATCGCGTTTTAAGAAGCATTAGAATTCTATTGCTACGATAGGTAGACATCTGCAAACGCTATTTCCTTGCAAGGAAGTGTCGCATTTACATTCATTTGAAGTGTAGACGAGGAATGCATAACACTTCGCAAATCATATTATATCTTACCATGAAACATAGAAATGAGATGCAATATCGCGTTTTAAGAATCATAAGATCTCTATTGCTACGATACGCAGACATCTGCAAACGCTATTTCCTTGCAAGGAAGTGTCGCATTTACATTCATTTGAAGTGTAGACGAGGAATACATGACACTTCGCAAATCATATTATATCTTACCATGAAACATAGAAATGAGATGCGATATCGCGTTTTAAGAATCGTAATAACTCTATTGCTACGATACGTAGAAATCTGCAAACGCTATTGCCATGCAAGGAAGTGTCGCATTTACATTCATTTGAATCGTAGACGAGGAATGCATAACACTTCGCAATGAATATTATATCTAATCATTAAACATAGATATGAGATGCAATATCTCGTTTTAAGAGGCATTTGAACTCTATTGCTACGATACCTAGACATCTGCAGACGCTATTTCCTAGCAAGGAAGTGTCGCATTTACATTCATTTGAAGTGTAGACGAGGAATACATGACACTTCGCAAATCATATTATATCTTACCATGAAACATAGAAATGAGATGCGATATGGCGTTTTAAGAAGCATTAGAACACTATTGCTACGATACCTAGACATCTGCAGACGCTATTTCCTAGCAAGGAAGTGTCGCATTTACATTCGTTTGAAGTGTAGACGTGGAATACATGACACTTCGCAAATCATATTTTATCTTACAATGAAACATAGAAATGAGATGCGATATCGCGTTTTAAGAAGCATTAGAACTCTATTGCTACGATACCTAGACATCTGCAAACGCTATTTCCTTGCAAGGAAGTGTCGCATTTAGATTCATTTGAATCGTAGACAAGGAATGCATAACACTTCGCAATGAATATTATATCTTATCATTAAACATAGATATGAGATGCAATATCTCGTTTTAAGAGGCATTTGAACTCTATTGCTACGATACCTAGACATCTGCAGACGCTATTTCCTAGCAAGGAAGTGTCGCATTTACATTCATTTGAAGTGTAGACGAGGAATACATGACACTTCGCAAATCATATTATATCTTACCATGAAACATAGAAATGAGATGCGATATCGCGTTTAAGAATCATAATAACTCTATTGCTACGATACGTAGACATCTGCAAACGCTATTGCCTTGCAAGGAAGTGTCGCATTTACATTCATTTGAATCGCAGACGATGAATGCATAACTCTTCGCAATGAATATTATATCTAATCATTAAACATAGATATGAGATGCGATATCGCGTTTTAAGAAGCATTAGAACTCTATTGCTACGATACCTAGACATCTGCAGGCGCTATTTCCTAGCAAGGAAGTGTCGCATTTACATTCAATTGAGGTGTAGTCGAAGAATACATGACACTTCGCAAATCGTATTATATCTTACGATGAAACATAGAAATGAGATGCGATATCGCGTTTTAAGCAGCATTAGAAATCTAGTGCTACGATACGTAGACATCTGCAAACGTTATTTCCTTGCAAGGAAGTGTCGCATTTACATTCCTGTGAAGTGTAGACGAGGAATACATGACACTTCGCAAATCATATTGTATCTTGCCATGAAACATGGAAATGAGATGCCATATCGCGTTTTAAGAAGCATTAGAAATCTATTGCAACGATACGTAGACATCTTCAAACGCTATTTCCTAGCGAGGAAGTGTCGCATTCACATTCATTTGAAGTGTAGACGAGGAATACATAACACTTCGCAAATCATATTATATCTTACCATGAAACATAGAAATGAGATGCGATATCGCGTTTTAAGAAGCATTAGATCTCTATTGCTACGGTAGGTAGACATCTGCAAACGCTATTTCCTAGCAAGGAAGTGTCGTCTTTACATTCTTTTGAAGTGTAGACGAGAATACATGACAATCCGCAATGAATATTATATCTTATCATGAAACATAGATATGAGATGCAATATCTCGTTTTAAGAAGCATTTGAACTCTATTGCTACGATACCTAGACATCTGCAGACGCTATTTTATAGCAAAGAAGTGTCGCATTTACATTCATCTGAAGTGTAGACGAGGAATACATGACACTTCGCAAATCATATTATATCTTACCATAAAACATAGAAATGAGATGCGATATCGGGTTTTAAGAATCATAAGAACTCTATAGTTACGATACGTATAAATCTGCAAACGCTATTTCCTTGCAAGGAAGTGTCGCATTTACATTCATTTGAGGTGTTGACGAGGAATACATAACACATCGCAAATCATATTATATCTTACCATGAAACAAAGAAATGAGATGCGATATCGCGTTTTAAGAAGCATTGGAACTCTATTGCTACGATACGTAGACATCTGCAAACGCTATTTCCTTGCAAGGAAGTGTCGCATTTACATTCATTTGAAGTGTAGACGAGGAATACTTGACACTTCGCAAATCATATTATATCTTATCATGAAACATAGAAATGAGATGCGATATCGCGCTTTAAGAATCATAAGATCTCTATTGCTACGATACGCAGACATCTGCAAACGCTATTTCCTTGCAAGGAAGTGTCGCATTTACATTCATTTGAGGTGTTGACGAGGAATACATAACACATCGCAAATCATATTATATCTTACCATGAAACATAAAAATGAGATGCGATATCGCGTATTAAGAATCATAAGATCTCTATTGCTACGATACGTAGACATCTGCAAACGCTATTTCCTTGTAAGGAAGTGTCGCATTTACATTCATTTGAATCGTAGACGAGGAATGCATAACACTTCGCAATGAATATTATATCTTATCATGAAACATAGATATGAGATGCAATATCACGTTTTAAGAAGCATTTGATCTCTATTGCTACGATACCTAGCCATCTGCAGACGCTATTTCCTAGCATGGAAGTGTCGCATTTACATTCATTTGAAGTGTAGACGAGGAATACATGACACTTCGCAAACCATATTATATGTTACCATGAAACATAGAAATGAAATGCGATATCGCGTTTTAAGAAGCATTAGAAATCTATTGCTACAATACGTAGACATCTGCAAACGCTATTTCCTTGCAAGGAAGTGTCGCATTTACATTCATTTGAAGTGCAGACGAGGAATGCATAACACTTCGCAAATCATATTCTATCTTACCATGAAACATAGAATTGAGATCGATATCGCGTTTTAAGAATCATAAGAACTCCATTGCTACAATACGTAGACATCTGCAAACGCTATTTCCTTGTAAGGAAGTGTCGCATTTACATTCATTTGAAGTGTAGACGAGGAATACATAACACTTCGCAAATCATATTATACCTTACCATGAAACATAGAAATGAGATGCGATATCGCGTTTTAAGAAGCATTAGAATTCTATTGCTACGATAGGTAGACATCTGCAAACGCTATTTCCTTGCAAGGAAGTGTCGCATTTACATTCATGTGAAGTGTAGACGAGGAATACGTGACATTTCGCAAATCATATTGTATCTTACCATGAAACATAGAAATGAGATGCGATATCGCGTTTTAAGAAGCATTAGAAATCTATTGCAACGATACGTAGACATCTGCAAACGCTATTTCCTAGCGAGGAAGTGTCGCATTCACAATCATTTGAAGTGTAGACGAGGAATACATAACACTTCGCAAATCATGTTATATCTTACCATGAAACATAGAAATGAGATGCGATATCGCGTTTTAAGAAGCATTAGAAATATATTACAACGATACGTAGACATCTGCAAACGCCATTTCCTATCAAGGAAGTGTCGCATTTACATTCATTTGAAGTGTAGACGAGGAATACATAACACTTCACAAATCATATTATATCTTACCATGAAACATAGAAATGAGATGCGATATCGCGTTCTAAGAAGCATTAGAAATCTATTACAACGATACGTAGACATCTGCAAACGCTATTTCCTAGCGAGGAAGTGTCGCATTTACATTCATTTGAAGTGTAGACGAGGAATACATGACACTTCGCAAATCATATTTTATCTTACAATGAAACATAGAAATGAGATGCGATATCGCGTTTTAAGAAGCATTAGAAATCTATTGCTACCATACGTAGACATCCGCAAACGCTATTTCCTAGCATGGAAGTGTCGCATTTACATTCATTTGAAGTGTAGACGAGGAATACATGACACTTCGCAAATCATATTATATTTTACCATGAAACATCGAAATGAGATGCGATATCGCGTTTTAAGAAGCATCAGATATCCATTGCTACGATACATAGACATCTGCAAACGCTATTTCCTTGCAAGGAAGTGTCGCATTTACATTCATTTGAAGTGTTGACGAGGAATACATAACAATTCGCAAATCATATTATATCTTACCATGAAACATAAAAATGAGATGCGATTTCGCGTTTTAAGAAGCATTAGAACACTATTGCTACGATAGGTAGACATTTGCAAACGCTATTTCCTTGCAACGAAGTGTGGCATTTACATTCAATTGAAGTGTAGACGAGGAATACATAACCCTTCGCAAATCATATTATATCTTACCATGAAACATAAAAATGAGATGCGATATCGCGTATTAAGAATCATAAGATCTCTATTGCTACGATACGTAGACATCTGCAAACGCTATTTCCTTGCAAGGAAGTGTCGCATTTACATTCATTTGATGTGTAGACGAGGAATACATGACACTTCGCAAATCATATTATATCTTACCATGAAACATGGAAATGAGATGCGATATCGCGTTTTAAGAATCATAAGAACTCTATTGCTACGATACGTAGACATCTGCAAACGCTACTCCCTAGCAAGGAAGTGTCGCATTTACATTCATTTGAAATGTAGACGAGGAATACATGAAACTTCGCAAATCATATTATATCTTACCATGAAACATAGAAATGAGATGCGATATCGCGTTTTAAGAATCGTAATAACTCTATTGCTACGATACGTAGAAATCTGCAAACGCTATTGCCATGCAAGGAAGTGTCGCATTTACATTCATTTGAATCGTAGACGAGGAATGCATAACACTTCGCAATGAATATTATATCTAATCATTAAACATAGATATGAGATGCAATATCTCGTTTTAAGAGGCATTTGAACTCTATTGCTACGATACCTAGACATCTGCAGACGCTATTTCCTAGCAAGGAAGTGTCGCATTTACATTCATTTGAAGTGTAGACGAGGAATACATGACACTTCGCAAATCATATTGTATCTTACCATGAAACATAGAAATGAGATGCCATATCGCGTTTTTAGAAGCATTAGAAACCTATTGCAACGATACGTAGACATCTTCAAACGCTATTTCCTAGCGAGGAAGTGTCACATTCACATTCATTTGAAGTGTAGACGAGGAATACATAACACTTCGCAAATCATATTATATCTTACCATGAAACATAGAAATGAGATGCGATATCGCGTTTTTAGAATCATAAAAACTCTATTGCTACGATACGTAGACATCTGCAAACGCTATTCCCTTGCAAGGAAGTGTCGCATTTACATTCATTTGAATCGTACACGAGGAATGCATAACACTTCGCAATGAATATTATATCTTATCATTAAACATAGATATGAGATGCAATATCTCGTTTTAAGAGACATTTGAACTCTATTGCTACGATACCTAGACATCTGCAGACGCTATTTCCTAGCAAGGAAGTGTCGCATTTACATTCATTTGAAGTGTAGACGAGGAATACATGACACTTCGCAAATCATATTATATCTTACCATGAAACATAGAAATGAGATGCGATATCGCGTTTAAGAATCATAATAACTCTATTGCTACGATACGTAGACATCTGCAAACGCTATTGCCTTGCAAGGAAGTGTCGCATTTACATTCATTTGAATCGTAGACGAGGAATGCATAACACTTCGCAATGAATATTATATCTAATCATTAAACATAGATATGAGATGCGATATCGCGTTTTAAGAAGCATTAGAACTCTATTGCTACGATACCTAGACATCTGCAGACGCTATTTCCTAGCAAGGAAGTGTCGCATTTACATTCGATTGAGGTGTAGTCGAAGAATACATGACACTTCGCAAATCGTATTATATCTTACCATGAAACATAGAAATGAGATGCGACATCGCGTTTTAAGAAGCATTAGAAAGATATTGCTACGATACGTAGACATCTGCAAACGCTATTTCCTAGCGAGGAAGTGTCGCATTCACTTTCATTTGAAGTGTAGATGAGGAATACATGACACTTCGCAAATCATTAAATATCTTACCATGAAACATGGAAATGAGATGCGATATCGCATTTTAAGAATCATAAGAACTCTATTGCTACGATACGTAGACATCTGCAAACGCTATTTCCTTGCAAGGAAGTGTCGCATTTACGTTCATTTGAATCGTATACGAGGAATGCATAACACTTCGCAAATCATATTATACCTTACCATGAAACATAGAAATGAGATGCGATATCGCGTTTTAAGAAGCATTAGAATTCTATTGCTACGATAGGTAGACATCTGCAAACGCTATTTCCTTGCAAGGAAGTGTCGCATTTACATTCATGTGAAGTGTAGACGAGGAATACGTGACATTTCGCAAATCATATTGTATCTTACCATGAAACATAGAAATGAGATGCGATATCGCGTTTTAAGAAGCATTCGAAATCTATTGCAACGATACGTAGACATCTGCAAACGCTATTTCCTAGCGAGGAAGTGTCGCATTCACAATCATTTGAAGTGTAGACGAGGAATACATAACACTTCGCAAATCATGTTATATCTTACCATGAAACATAGAAATGAGATGCGATATCGCGTTTTAAGAAGCATTAGAAATCTATTACAACGATTCGTAGACATCTGCAAACGCCATTTCCTATCAAGGAAGTGTCGCATTTACATTCATTTGAAGTGTAGACGAGGAATACATAACACTTCACAAATCATATTATATCTTACCATGAAACATAGAAATGAGATGCGATATCGCGTTTTAAGAAGCATTAGAAATCTATTGCTACCATACGTAGACATCTGCAAACGCTATTTCCTAGCATGGAAGTGTCGCATTTACATTCATTTGAAGTGTAGACGAGGAATACATGACACTTCGCAAATCATATTATATTTTACCATGAAACATCGAAATGAGATGCGATATCGCGTTTTAAGAAGCATCAGATATCCATTGCTACGATACATAGACATCTGCAAACGCTATTTCCTTGCAAGGAAGTGTCGCATTTACATTCATTTGAAGTGTTGACGAGGAATACATAACAATTCGCAAATCATATTATATCTTACCATGAAACATAAAAATGAGATGCGATTTCGCGTTTTAAGAAGCATTAGAACACTATTGCTACGATAGGTAGACATTTGCAAACGCTATTTCCTTGCAACGAAGTGTGGCATTTACATTCAATTGAAGTGTAGACGAGGAATACATAACCCTTCGCAAATCATATTATATCTTACCATGAAACATAAAAATGAGATGCGATATCGCGTATTAAGAATCATAAGATCTCTATTGCTACGATACGTAGACATCTGCAAACGCTATTTCCTTGCAAGGAAGTGTCGCATTTACATTCATTTGATGTGTAGACGAGGAATACATGACACTTCGCAAATCATATTATATCTTACCATGAAACATGGAAATGAGATGCGATATCGCGTTTTAAGAATCATAAGAACACTATTGCTACGATACGTAGACATCTGCAAACGCTATTCCCTAGCAAGGAAGTGTCGCATTTACATTCATTTGAAGTGTAGACGAGGAATACATGACACTTCGCAAATCATATTATATCTTACCATGAAACATAGAAATGAGATGCGATATCGCGTTTAAGAATCATAATAACTCTATTGCTACGATACGTAGACATCTGCAAACGCTATTGCCTTGCAAGGAAGTGTCGCATTTACATTCATTTGAATCGTAGACGAGGAATGCATAACACTTCGCAATGAATATTATATCTAATCATTAAACATAGATATGAGATGCGATATCGCGTTTTAAGAAGCATTAGAACTCTATTGCTACGATACCTAGACATCTGCAGACGCTATTTCCTAGCAAGGAAGTGTCGCATTTACATTCGATTGAGGTGTAGTCGAAGAATACATGACACTTCGCAAATCGTATTATATCTTACCATGAAACATAGAAATGAGATGCGACATCGCGTTTTAAGAAGCATTAGAAAGATATTGCTACGATACGTAGACATCTGCAAACGCTATTTCCTAGCGAGGAAGTGTCGCATTCACTTTCATTTGAAGTGTAGATGAGGAATACATGACACTTCGCAAATCATTAAATATCTTACCATGAAACATGGAAATGAGATGCGATATCGCATTTTAAGAATCATAAGAACTCTATTGCTACGATACGTAGACATCTGCAAACGCTATTTCCTTGCAAGGAAGTGTCGCATTTACGTTCATTTGAATCGCATACGAGGAATGCATAACACTTCGCAATGAATATTATATCTTATCATGAAACATAGATATGAGATGCAATATCTCGTTTTAAGAGGCATTTGAACTCTATTGCTACGATACCTAGACATCTGCAGACGCTACTTCCTAGCAAGGAAGTGTCGCATTTACATTCATTTGAAGTGTAGACGAGGAATACATGACACTTCGCAAATAATATTATATCTTACCATGAAACATAGAAATGAGATGCGATATGGCGTTTTAAGAAGCATTAGAACACTAATGCTACGATACCTAGACATCTGCAGACGCTATTTCCTAGCAAGGAAGTGTCGCATTTACATTCATTTGAAGTGTAGACGAGGAATACATGACACTTCGCAAATCATATTTTATCTTACAATGAAACATAGAAATGAGGTGCGATATCGCGTTTTAAGAATCATAAGATCTCTATTGCTACGATACGCAGACATCTGCAAACGCTATTTCCCTGCAAGGACGTGTCGCATTTACATTCATTTGACGTGTTGACGAGGAATACATAACACTCCGCAAATCATATTATATCTTACCATGAAACATAGAAATGAGATGCGATTTCGCGTTTTAAGAAGCATTAGAACACTATTGCTACGATAGGTAGATATTTGCAAACGCTATTTCCTTGCAAGGAAATGTCGCATTTACATTCATTTGAAGTGTAGACGAGGAATGCATAACACTTCGCAAATCATATTATATCTTACCATGAAACATAGAAATGAGATGCAATATCGCGTTTTAAGAATCATAAGATCTCTATTGCTACGATACGCAGACATCTGCAAACGCTATTTCCTTGCAAGGAAGTGTCGCATTTGCATTCATTTGAAGTTTTGACGTGGAATACATAACACTCCGCAAATCATATTATATCTTACCATGAAACATAGAAATGAGATGGAATATCGCGTTTTAAGAATCATAAGAACTCTATTGCTACGATACGTAGACATCTGCAACGCTATTTCCTAGCGAGGAAGTGTCGCATTCACATTCATTTGAAGTGTAGACGAGGAATGCATAACACTTCGCAATGAATATTATATCTTACCATGAAACATAGAAATGAGATGCGATATCGCGGTTTAAGAAGCATTTGAACACTATTGCTTCGATACGTAGACATCTGCAAACGCTATTTCCTTGCAAGGAAGTGTCGCATTTACATTCATTTCAAGTGTAGAGGAGGAATACATGACACTTCGCAAATCATATTATATTTTACCATGAAACATAGAAATGAGATGCGATATCGCGTTTTAAGAAGCATCAGAAATCCATTGCTACGATACATAGACATCTGCAAACGCTATTTCCTTGCAAGGAAGTGTCGCATTTACATTCATTTGAAGTGTAGACGAGGATTACATAACACTTCGCAAATCATATTATATCTTACCATGAAACATAAAAATGAGATGGGATATCGCGTTTTAAGAATCATAAGATCTCTATTGCTACGATACGCAGACATCTGCAAACGCTATTTCCTTGCAAGGAAGTGTCGCATTTACATTCATTTGAAGTGTTGACGAGGAATACATAACACTTCGCAAATCATATTATATCTTACCATGAAACATAGAAATGAGATGCGATATCGCGTTTTAAGATGCATTAGAACACTATCGCTACGATACCTAGACATCTGCAAACGCTATTTCCTAGCAAGGAAGTGTCGCATTTACATTCATTTGAAGTGTAGACGAGGAATACATGAAACTTCGCAAATCATATTATATCTTACCATGAAACATAGAAATGAGATGCGATATCGCGTTTTAAGAATCATAAGAACTCTAGTGCTGCAATACGTAGACATTTGCAAACGCTATTTCCTTGCAAGGAAGTGTCGCATTTACTTTCATTTGAAGTGTAGACGAGGAATACATGACACTTCGCAAATCATATTATACCTTACCATGAAACATAGAAATGAGATACGATATCGCGCTTTAAGAATCGTAATAACTCTATTGCTACGATACGTAGAAATCTGCAAACGCTATTGCCTTGCAAGGAAGTGTCGCATTTACATTCATTTGAATCGTAGACGAGGAATACATGACACTTCGCAAATCATATTATATTTTACCATGAAACATAGAAATGAGATGCGATATCGCGTTTTAAGAAGCATCAGAAATCCATTGCTACGATACATAGACATCTGCAAACGCTATTTCCTTGCAAGGAAGTGTCGCATTTACATTCATTTGAAGTGTTGACGAGGAATACATAACACTTCGCAAATCATGATATATCTTACCATGAAACATAGAAATGAGATGCGACATCGCGTTTTAAGAAGCATTAGAAAGCTATTGCTACGATACGTAGACATCTGCAAACGCTATTTCCTAGAGAGGAAGTGTCGCATTCACATTCATTTGAAGTGTAGATGAGGAATACATGACACTTCGCAACTCATATTATATCTTACCATGAAACATGGAAATGAGATGCGATATCGCATTTTAAGAATCATAAGAACTCTATTGCTACGATACGTAGACATCTGCAACGCTATTTCCTAGCGAGGAAGTGTCGCATTCACATTCATTTGAAGTGTAGACGAGGAATGCATAACACTTCGCAATGAATATTATATCTTACCATGAAACATAGAAATGAGATGCGATATCGCGGTTTAAGAAGCATTTGAACACTATTGCTTCGATACGTAGACATCTGCAAACGCTATTTCCTTGCAAGGAAGTGTCGCATTTACATTCATTTCAAGTGTAGAGGAGGAATACATGACACTTCGCAAATCATATTATATTTTACCATGAAACATAGAAATGAGATGCGATATCGCGTTTTAAGAAGCATCAGAAATCCATTGCTACGATACATAGACATCTGCAAACGCTATTTCCCTGCAAGGAAGTGTCGCATTTACATTCATTTGAAGTGTAGACGAGGATTACATAACACTTCGCAAATCATATTATATCTTACCATGAAACATAGAAATGAGATGCGATATCGCGTTTTAAGCAGCATTAGAAATCTAGTGCTACGATACGTAGACATCTGCAAACGCTATTTCCTTGCAAGGAAGTGTCGCACTTACATTCATTTGAAGTGTAGACGAGGAATACATAACACTTCGCAAATCATATTATATTTTACCATGAAACATAGAAATGAGATGCGATTTCGCGTTTTAAGAAGCATTAGAACTCTATTGCTACGATACGTGGACATCTGCAACGCTATTTCCTAGCGAGGAAGTGTCGCATTCACATTCATTTGAAGTGTAGACGAGGAATGCATAACACTTCGCAATGAATATTATATCTCATCATGAAACAAAGATATGAGATGCAATATCTCGTTTTAAGAAGCATTAGAACACTATTGCTACAATACTTCGACATCTGCAGACCCTACTTCCTAGCAAGGAAGTGTCGCATTTACATTCATTTGAAGTGTAGACGAGGAATACATAACACTTCGCAAATCATGATATATCTTACCATGAAACATAGAAATGAGATGCGACATCGCGTTTTAAGAAGCATTAGAAAGCTATTGCTACGATACGTAGACATCTGCAAACGCTATTTCCTAGAGAGGAAGTGTCGCATTCACATTCATTTGAAGTGTAGATGAGGAATACATGACACTTCGCAACTCATATTATATCTTACCATGAAACATGGAAATGAGATGCGATATCGCATTTTAAGAATCATAAGAACTCTATTGCTACGATACGTAGACATCTGCAACGCTATTTCCTAGCGAGGAAGTGTCGCATTCACATTCATTTGAAGTGTAGACGAGGAATGCATAACACTTCGCAAATCATATTATATCTTACCATGAAACATAGAAATGAGATGCAATATCGCGTTTTAAGAATCATAAGATCTCTATTGCTACGATACGCAGACATCTGCAAACGCTTTTTCCTTGCAAGGAAGTGTCGCATTTGCATTCATTTGAAGTTTTGACGTGGAATACATAACACTCCGCAAATCATATTATATCTTACCATGAAACATAGAAATGAGATGGAATATCGCGTTTTAAGAATCATAAGAACTCTATTGCTACGATACGTAGACATCTGCAACGCTATTTCCTAGCGAGGAAGTGTCGCATTCACATTCATTTGAAGTGTAGACGAGGAATGCATAACACTTCGCAATGAATATTATATCTTACCATGAAACATAGAAATGAGATGCGATATCGCGGTTTAAGAAGCATTTGAACACTATTGCTTCGATACGTAGACATCTGCAAACGCTATTTCCTTGCAAGGAAGTGTCGCATTTACATTCATTTGAAGTGTAGACGAGGATTACATAACACTTCGCAAATCATATTATATCTTACCATGAAACATAAAAATGAGATGGGATATCGCGTTTTAAGAATCATAAGATCTCTATTGCTACGATACGCAGACATCTGCAAACGCTATTTCCTTGCAAGGAAGTGTCGCATTTACATTCATTTGAAGTGTTGACGAGGAATACATAACACTTCGCAAATCATATTATATCTTACCATGAAACATAGAAATGAGATGCGATATCGCGTTTTAAGATGCATTAGAACTCTATCGCTACGATACCTAGACATCTGCAAACGCTATTTCCTAGCAAGGAAGTGTCGCATTTACATTCATTTGAAGTGTAGACGAGGAATACATGAAACTTCGCAAATCATATTATATCTTACCATGAAACATAGAAATGAGATGCGATATCGCGTTTTAAGAATCATAAGAACTCTAGTGCTGCAATACGTAGACATTTGCAAACGCTATTTCCTTGCAAGGAAGTGTCGCATTTACTTTCATTTGAAGTGTAGACGAGGAATACATGACACTTCGCAAATCATATTATACCTTACCATGAAACATAGAAATGAGATACGATATCGCGCTTTAAGAATCGTAATAACTCTATTGCTACGATACGTAGAAATCTGCAAACGCTATTGCCTTGCAAGGAAGTGTCGCATTTACATTCATTTGAATCGTAGACGAGGAGTACATGACACTTCGCAAATCATATTATATTTTACCATGAAACATAGAAATGAGATGCGATATCGCGTTTTAAGAAGCATCAGAAATCCATTGCTACGATACATAGACATCTGCAAACGCTATTTCCTTGCAAGGAAGTGTCGCATTTACATTCATTTGAAGTGTTGACGAGGAATACATAACACTTCGCAAATCATGATATATCTTACCATGAAACATAGAAATGAGATGCGACATCGCGTTTTAAGAAGCATTAGAAAGCTATTGCTACGATACGTAGACATCTGCAAACGCTATTTCCTAGAGAGGAAGTGTCGCATTCACATTCATTTGAAGTGTAGATGAGGAATACATGACACTTCGCAACTCATATTATATCTTACCATGAAACATGGAAATGAGATGCGATATCGCATTTTAAGAATCATAAGAACTCTATTGCTACGATACGTAGACACCTGCAACGCTATTTCCTAGCGAGGAAGTGTCGCATTCACATTCATTTGAAGTGTAGACGAGGAATGCATAACACTTCGCAATGAATATTATATCTTACCATGAAACATAGAAATGAGATGCGATATCGCGGTTTAAGAAGCATTTGAACACTATTGCTTCGATACGTAGACATCTGCAAACGCTATTTCCTTGCAAGGAAGTGTCGCATTTACATTCATTTCAAGTGTAGAGGAGGAATACATGACACTTCGCAAATCATATTATATTTTACCATGAAACATAGAAATGAGATGCGATATCGCGTTTTAAGAAGCATCAGAAATCCATTGCTACGATACATAGACATCTGCAAACGCTATTTCCCTGCAAGGAAGTTTCGCATTTACATTCATTTGAAGTGTAGACGAGGATTACATAACACTTCGCAAATCATATTATATCTTACCATGAAACATAGAAATGAGATGCGATATCGCGTTTTAAGCAGCATTAGAAATCTAGTGCTACGATACGTAGACATCTGCAAACGCTATTTCCTTGCAAGGAAGTGTCGCACTTACATTCATTTGAAGTGTAGACGAGGAATACATAACACTTCGCAAATCATATTATATTTTACCATGAAACATAGAAATGAGATGCGATTTCGCGTTTTAAGAAGCATTAGAACTCTATTGCTACGATACGTGGACATCTGCAACGCTATTTCCTAGCGAGGAAGTGTCGCATTCACATTCATTTGAAGTGTAGACGAGGAATGCATAACACTTCGCAATGAATATTATATCTCATCATGAAACAAAGATATGAGATGCAATATCTCGTTTTAAGAAGCATTAGAACACTATTGCTACAATACTTCGACATCTGCAGACCCTACTTCCTAGCAAGGAAGTGTCGCATTTACATTCATTTGAAGTGTAGACGAGGAATACATAACACTTCGCAAATCATGATATATCTTACCATGAAACATAGAAATGAGATGCGACATCGCGTTTTAAGAAGCATTAGAAAGCTATTGCTACGATACGTAGACATCTGCAAACGCTATTTCCTAGCGAGGAAGTGTCGCATTCACATTCATTTTAAGTGTAGATGAGGAATACATGACACTTCGCAACTCATATTATATCTTACCATGAAACATGGAAATGAGATGCGATATCGCATTTTAAGAATCATAAGAACTCTATTGCTACGATACGTAGACATCTGCAACGCTATTTCCTAGCGAGGAAGTGTCGCATTCACATTCATTTGAAGTGTAGACGAGGAATGCATAACACTTCGCAATGAATATTATATCTTACCATGAAACATAGAAATGAGATGCGATATCGCAGTTTAAGAAGCATTTGAACACTATTGCTTCGATACGTAGACATCTGCAAACGCTATTTCCTTGCAAGGAAGTGTCGCATTTACATTCATTTGAAGTGTTGACGAGGAATACATAACACTTCGCAAATCATGATATATCTTACCATGAAACATAGAAATGAGATGCGACATCGCGTTTTAAGAAGCATTAGAAAGCTATTGCTACGATACGTAGACATCTGCAAACGCTATTTCCTAGAGAGGAAGTGTCGCATTCACATTCATTTGAAGTGTAGATGAGGAATACATGACACTTCGCAACTCATATTATATCTTACCATGAAACATGGAAATGAGATGCGATATCGCATTTTAAGAATCATAAGAACTCTATTGCTACGATACGTAGACATCTGCAACGCTATTTCCTAGCGAGGAAGTGTCGCATTCACATTCATTTGAAGTGTAGACGAGGAATGCATAACACTTCGCAATGAATATTATATCTTACCATGAAACATAGAAATGAGATGCGATATCGCGGTTTAAGTAGCATTTGAACACTATTGCTTCGATACGTAGACATCTGCAAACGCTATTTCCTTGCAAGGAAGTGTCGCATTTACATTCATTTCAAGTGTAGAGGAGGAATACATGACACTTCGCAAATCATATTATATTTTACCATGAAACATAGAAATGAGATGCGATATCGCGTTTTAAGAAGCATCAGAAATCCATTGCTACGATACATAGACATCTGCAAACGCTATTTCCCTGCAAGGAAGTGTCGCATTTACATTCATTTGAAGTGTAGACGAGGATTACATAACACTTCGCAAATCATATTATATCTTACCATGAAACATAGAAATGAGATGCGATATCGTGTTTTAAGCAGCATCAGAAATCTAGTGCTACGATACGTAGACATCTGCAAACGCTATTTCCTTGCAAGGAAGTGTCGCACTTACATTCATTTGAAGTGTAGACGAGGAATACATAACACTTCGCAAATCATATTATATTTTACCATGAAACATAGAAATGAGATGCGATTTCGCTTTTTAAGAAGCATTAGAACTCTATTGCTACGATACGTGGACATCTGCAACGCTATTTCCTAGCGAGGAAGTGTCGCATTCACATTCATTTGAAGTGTAGACGAGGAATGCATAACACTTCGCAATGAATATTATATCTCATCATGAAACAAAGATATGAGATGCAATATCTCGTTTTAAGAAGCATTAGAACACTATTGCTACAATACTTCGACATCTGCAGACCCTACTTCCTAGCAAGGAAGTGTCGCATTTACATTCATTTGAAGTGTAGACGAGGAATACATAACACTTCGCAAATCATGATATATCTTACCATGAAACATAGAAATGAGATGCGACATCGCGTTTTAAGAAGCATTAGAAAGCTATTGCTACGATACGTAGACATCTGCAAACGCTATTTCCTAGAGAGGAAGTGTCGCATTCACATTCATTTGAAGTGTAGATGAGGAATACATGACACTTCGCAACTCATATTATATCTTACCATGAAACATGGAAATGAGATGCGATATCGCATTTTAAGAATCATAAGAACTCTATTGCTACGATACGTAGACATCTGCAACGCTATTTCCTAGCGAGGAAGTGTCGCATTCACATTCATTTGAAGTGTAGACGAGGAATGCATAACACTTCGCAAATCATATTATATCTTACCATGAAACATAGAAATGAGATGCAATATCGCGTTTTAAGAATCATAAGATCTCTATTGCTACGATACGCAGACATCTGCAAACGCTATTTCCTTGCAAGGAAGTGTCGCATTTGCATTCATTTGAAGTTTTGACGTGGAATACATAACACTCCGCAAATCATATTATATCTTACCATGAAACATAGAAATGAGATGGAATATCGCGTTTTAAGAATCATAAGAACTCTATTGCTACGATACGTAGACATCTGCAACGCTATTTCCTAGCGAGGAAGTGTCGCATTCACATTCATTTGAAGTGTAGACGAGGAATGCATAACACTTCGCAATGAATATTATATCTTACCATGAAACATAGAAATGAGATGCGATATCGCGGTTTAAGAAGCATTTGAACACTATTGCTTCGATACGTAGACATCTGCAAACGCTATTTCCTTGCAAGGAAGTGTCGCATTTACATTCATTTGAAGTGTAGACGAGGATTACATAACACTTCGCAAATCATATTATATCTTACCATGAAACATAAAAATGAGATGGGATATCGCGTTTTAAGAATCATAAGATCTCTATTGCTACGATACGCAGACATCTGCAAACGCTATTTCCTTGCAAGGAAGTGTCGCATTTACATTCATTTGAAGTGTTGACGAGGAATACATAACACTTCGCAAATCATATTATATCTTACCATGAAACATAGAAATGAGATGCGATATCGCGTTTTAAGATGCATTAGAACTCTATCGCTACGATACCTAGACATCTGCAAACGCTATTTCCTAGCAAGGAAGTGTCGCATTTACATTCATTTGAAGTGTAGACGAGGAATACATGAAACTTCGCAAATCATATTATATCTTACCATGAAACATAGAAATGAGATGCGATATCGCGTTTTAAGAATCATAAGAACTCTAGTGCTGCAATACGTAGACATTTGCAAACGCTATTTCCTTGCAAGGAAGTGTCGCATTTACTTTCATTTGAAGTGTAGACGAGGAATACATGACACTTCGCAAATCATATTATACCTTACCATGAAACATAGAAATGAGATACGATATCGCGCTTTAAGAATCGTAATAACTCTATTGCTACGATACGTAGAAATCTGCAAACGCTATTGCCTTGCAAGGAAGTGTCGCATTTACATTCATTTGAATCGTAGACGAGGAGTACATGACACTTCGCAAATCATATTATATTTTACCATGAAACATAGAAATGAGATGCGATATCGCGTTTTAAGAAGCATCAGAAATCCATTGCTACGATACATAGACATCTGCAAACGCTATTTCCTTGCAAGGAAGTGTCGCATTTACATTCATTTGAAGTGTTGACGAGGAATACATAACACTTCGCAAATCATGATATATCTTACCATGAAACATAGAAATGAGATGCGACATCGCGTTTTAAGAAGCATTAGAAAGCTATTGCTACGATACGTAGACATCTGCAAACGCTATTTCCTAGAGAGGAAGTGTCGCATTCACATTCATTTGAAGTGTAGATGAGGAATACATGACACTTCGCAACTCATATTATATCTTACCATGAAACATGGAAATGAGATGCGATATCGCATTTTAAGAATCATAAGAACTCTATTGCTACGATACGTAGACACCTGCAACGCTATTTCCTAGCGAGGAAGTGTCGCATTCACATTCATTTGAAGTGTAGACGAGGAATGCATAACACTTCGCAATGAATATTATATCTTACCATGAAACATAGAAATGAGATGCGATATCGCGGTTTAAGAAGCATTTGAACACTATTGCTTCGATACGTAGACATCTGCAAACGCTATTTCCTTGCAAGGAAGTGTCGCATTTACATTCATTTCAAGTGTAGAGGAGGAATACATGACACTTCGCAAATCATATTATATTTTACCATGAAACATAGAAATGAGATGCGATATCGCGTTTTAAGAAGCATCAGAAATCCATTGCTACGATACATAGACATCTGCAAACGCTATTTCCCTGCAAGGAAGTGTCGCATTTACATTCATTTGAAGTGTAGACGAGGATTACGTAACACTTCGCAAATCATATTATATCTTACCATGAAACATAGAAATGAGATGCGATATCGCGTTTTAAGCAGCATTAGAAATCTAGTGCTACGATACGTAGACATCTGCAAACGCTATTTCCTTGCAAGGAAGTGTCGCACTTACATTCATTTGAAGTGTAGACGAGGAATACATAACACTTCGCAAATCATATTATATTTTACCATGAAACATAGAAATGAGATGCGATTTCGCGTTTTAAGAAGCATTAGAACTCTATTGCTACGATACGTGGACATCTGCAACGCTATTTCCTAGCGAGGAAGTGTCGCATTCACATTCATTTGAAGTGTAGACGAGGAATGCATAACACTTCGCAATGAATATTATATCTCATCATGAAACAAAGATATGAGATGCAATATCTCGTTTTAAGAAGCATTAGAACACTATTGCTACAATACTTCGACATCTGCAGACCCTACTTCCTAGCAAGGAAGTGTCGCATTTACATTCATTTGAAGTGTAGACGAGGAATACATAACACTTCGCAAATCATGATATATCTTACCATGAAACATAGAAATGAGATGCGACATCGCGTTTTAAGAAGCATTAGAAAGCTATTGCTACGATACGTAGACATCTGCAAACGGTATTTCCTAGCGAGGAAGTGTCGCATTCACATTCATTTTAAGTGTAGATGAGGAAAACATGACACTTCGCAACTCATATTATATCTTACCATGAAACATGGAAATGAGATGCGATATCGCATTTTAAGAATCATAAGAACTCTATTGCTACGATACGTAGACATCTGCAACGCTATTTCCTAGCGAGGAAGTGTCGCATTCACATTCATTTGAAGTGTAGACGAGGAATGCATAACACTTCGCAATGAATATTATATCTTACCATGAAACATAGAAATGAGATGCGATATCGCAGTTTAAGAAGCATTTGAACACTATTGCTTCGATACGTAGACATCTGCAAACGCTATTTCCTTGCAAGGAAGTGTCGCATTTACATTCATTTGAAGTGTTGACGAGGAATACATAACACTTCGCAAATCATGATATATCTTACCATGAAACATAGAAATGAGATGCGACATCGCGTTTTAAGAAGCATTAGAAAGCTATTGCTACGATACGTAGACATCTGCAAACGCTATTTCCTAGAGAGGAAGTGTCGCATTCACATTCATTTGAAGTGTAGATGAGGAATACATGACACTTCGCAACTCATATTATATCTTACCATGAAACATGGAAATGAGATGCGATATCGCATTTTAAGAATCATAAGAACTCTATTGCTACGATACGTAGACATCTGCAACGCTATTTCCTAGCGAGGAAGTGTCGCATTCACATTCATTTGAAGTGTAGACGAGGAATGCATAACACTTCGCAATGAATATTATATCTTACCATGAAACATAGAAATGAGATGCGATATCGCGGTTTAAGTAGCATTTGAACACTATTGCTTCGATACGTAGACATCTGCAAACGCTATTTCCTTGCAAGGAAGTGTCGCATTTACATTCATTTCAAGTGTAGAGGAGGAATACATGACACTTCGCAAATCATATTATATTTTACCATGAAACATAGAAATGAGATGCGATATCGCGTTTTAAGAAGCATCAGAAATCCATTGCTACGATACATAGACATCTGCAAACGCTATTTCCCTGCAAGGAAGTGTCGCATTTACATTCATTTGAAGTGTAGACGAGGATTACATAACACTTCGCAAATCATATTATATCTTACCATGAAACATAGAAATGAGATGCGATATCGTGTTTTAAGCAGCATCAGAAATCTAGTGCTACGATACGTAGACATCTGCAAACGCTATTTCCTTGCAAGGAAGTGTCGCACTTACATTCATTTGAAGTGTAGACGAGGAATACATAACACTTCGCAAATCATATTATATTTTACCATGAAACATAGAAATGAGATGCGATTTCGCGTTTTAAGAAGCATTAGAACTCTATTGCTACGATACGTGGACATCTGCAACGCTATTTCCTAGCGAGGAAGTGTCGCATTCACATTCATTTGAAGTGTAGACGAGGAATGCATAACACTTCGCAATGAATATTATATCTCATCATGAAACAAAGATATGAGATGCAATATCTCGTTTTAAGAAGCATTAGAACACTATTGCTACAATACTTCGACATCTGCAGACCCTACTTCCTAGCAAGGAAGTGTCGCATTTACATTCATTTGAAGTGTAGACGAGGAATACATAACACTTCGCAAATCATGATATATCTTACCATGAAACATAGAAATGAGATGCGACATCGCGTTTTAAGAAGCATTAGAAAGCTATTGCTACGATACGTAGACATCTGCAAACGCTATTTCCTAGCGAGGAAGTGTCGCATTCACATTCATTTTAAGTGTAGATGAGGAATACATGACACTTCGCAACTCATATTATATCTTACCATGAAACATGGAAATGAGATGCGATATCGCATTTTAAGAATCATAAGAACTCTATTGCTACGATACGTAGACATCTGCAACGCTATTTCCTAGCGAGGAAGTGTCGCATTCACATTCATTTGAAGTGTAGACGAGGAATGCATAACACTTCGCAATGAATATTATATCTTACCATGAAACATAGAAATGAGATGCGATATCGCAGTTTAAGAAGCATTTGAACACTATTGCTTCGATACGTAGACATTTGCAAACGCTATTGCCTTGCAAGGAAGTGTCGCATTTACATTCATTTGAATCGTAGACGAGGAATACATGACACTTCGCAAATCATATTATATTTTACCATGAAACATAGAAATGAGATGCGATATCGCGTTTTAAGAAGCATCAGAAATCCATTGCTACGATACATAGACATCTGCAAACGCTATTTCCTTGCAAGGAAGTGTCGCATTTACATTCATTTGAAGTGTTGACGAGGAATACATAACACTTCGCAAATCATATTATATCTTACCATGAAACATAGAAATGAGATGCGATATCGCGTTTTAAGCAGCACTAGAAATCTAGTGCTACGATACGTAGACATCTGCAAACGCTATTTCCTTGCAAGGAAGTGTCGCACTTACATTCATTTGAAGTGTAGACGAGGAATACATAACACTTCGCAAATCATATTATATTTTACCATGAAACATAGAAATGAGATGCGATTTCGCGTTTTAAGAAGCATTAGAACTCTATTGCTACGATACGTGGACATCTGCAACGCTATTTCCTAGCGAGGAAGTGTCGCATTCACATTCATTTGAAGTGTAGACGAGGAATGCATAACACTTCGCAATGAATATTATATCTCATCATGAAACAAAGATATGAGATGCAATATCTCGTTTTAAGAAGCATTAGAACACTATTGCTACAATACTTCGACATCTGCAGACCCTACTTCCTAGCAAGGAAGTGTCGCATTTACATTCATTTGAAGTGTAGACGAGGAATACATAACACTTCGCAAATCATGATATATCTTACCATGAAACATAGAAATGAGATGCGACATCGCGTTTTAAGAAGCATTAGAAAGCTATTGCTACGATACGTAGACATCTGCAAACGCTATTTCCTAGCGAGGAAGTGTCGCATTCACATTCATTTTAAGTGTAGATGAGGAATACATGACACTTCGCAACTCATATTATATCTTACCATGAAACATGGAAATGAGATGCGATATCGCATTTTAAGAATCATAAGAACTCTATTGCTACGATACGTAGACATCTGCAACGCTATTTCCTAGCAAGGAAGTGTCGCATTTACATTCATTTGAAGTGTAGACGAGGAATACATGAAACTTCGCAAATCATATTATATCTTACCATGAAACATAGAAATGAGATGCGATATCGCGTTTTAAGAATCATAAGAACTCTAGTGCTGCGATACGTAGACATTTGCAAACGCTATTGCCTTGCAAGGAAGTGTCGCATTTACATTCATTTGAATCGTAGACGAGGAATACATGACACTTCGCAAATCATATTATATTTTACCATGAAACATAGAAATGAGATGCGATATCGCGTTTTAAGAAGCATCAGAAATCCATTGCTACGATACATAGACATCTGCAAACGCTATTTCCTTGCAAGGAAGTGTCGCATTTACATTCATTTGAAGTGTTGACGAGGAATACATAACACTTCGCAAATCATATTATATCTTACCATGAAACATAGAAATGAGATGCGATTTCGCGTTTTAAGAAGCATTAGAACACTATTGCTACGATAGGTAGACATTTGCAAACGCTACTTCCTTGCAAGGAAGTGTCGCATTTACATTCATTTGAAGTGTTGACGAGGAATACATAACACTTCGCAAATCGTATTATATCTTACCATGAAACATAGAAATGAGATGCGATTTCGCGTTTTATGAATCATAAAAACACTATCGCTACGATACCTAGACATCTGCAGACGCTATTTCCTTGCAAAGAAGTGTCGCATTTACATTCATTTGAAGTGTAGACGAGGAGTACATAACACTTCGCAAATCATATTATACCTTACCATGAAACATAGAAATGAGATGCGATATCGCGTTTTAAGAAGCATTAGAATTCTATTGCTACGATAGGTAGACATCTGCAAACGCTATTTCCTTGCAAGGAAGTGTCGCATTTACATTCATTTGAAGTGTAGACGAGGAAATCGTGACACTTCGCAAATCATATTGTATCTTACCATGAAACATAGAAATGAGATGCGATATCGCGTTTTATGAAGCATTAGAAATCTATTGCAACGATACGTAGACATCTGCAAACGCTATTTCCTAGCGAGGAAGTGTCGCATTTACATTCATTTGATGCGTAGACGAGGAATACATGACACTTCGCAAATCCTATTATATCTTACAATGAAACATAGAAATGAGATGCGATATCACGTTTTAAGAGGCATTAGAACTCTATTGCTACGATACCTAGACATCTGCAGACGCTATTTCCTAGCAAGGAACTGTCGCATTTACATTCTTTTGAAGTGTAGACGGGGAATACATGACACATCGCAAATCATATTTTATCTTACAATGAAACATAGAAATGAGATGCGTTATCGCGTTTTATGAATGATAAAAACACTATTGCTACGATACCTAGACATCTGCAGACGCTATTTCCTAGCAAGGAACTGTCGCATTTACATTCTTTTGTAGTGTAGACGGGGAATACATGACACTTCGCAAATCATATTTTATCTTACAATGAAACATAGAAATGAGATGCGTTATCGCGTTTTATGAATGATAAAAACACTGTTGCTACGATACCTAGACATCTGCAGACGCTATTTCCTAGCAAGAAAGTGTCGCATTTACATTCATTTGAAGTGTAGACGAGGAATACATGACACTTCGCTAATCATATTGTATCTTACTATGAAACATAGAAATGAGATACGATATCGCGTTTTAAGAAGCATTAGAAATCTATTGCACCGATACGTAGACATCTGCAAACGCTATTTCCTTGCGAGGAAGTATCGCATTCACATCCATTTGAAGTGTAGACGAGGAATACATAACACTTCGCAAATCATATTATGTCTAACCATGAAACATAGAAATGAGATGCGATATCGCGTTTTAAGAAGCATTAGAACACTATTGCTACGATACCTAGACATCTGCAGACGCTATTTCCTAGCAAGGAAGTGTCGCATTTACATTCATTTGAAGTATAGTCGAGGAATACATGACACTTCGCAAATCATATTATACCTTACCATGAAACATAGAAATGAGATGCGATATCGCGTTTTAAGAAGCATTAGAATTCTATTGCTACGATAGGTAGACATCTGCAAACGCTATTTCCTTGCAAGGAAGTGTCGCATTTACATTCATTTGAAGTGTAGACGAGGAAATCGTGACACTTCGCAAATCATATTGTATCTTACCATGAAACATAGAAATGAGATGCGATATCGCGTTTTATGAAGCATTAGAAATCTATTGCAACGATACGTAGACATCTGCAAACGCTATTTCCTAGCGAGGAAGTGTCGCATTTACATTCATTTGATGCGTAGACGAGGAATACATGACACTTCGCAAATCCTATTATATCTTACCATGAAACATAGAAATGAGATGCGATATCACGTTTTAAGAGGCATTAGAACTCTATTGCTACGATACCTAGACATCTGCAGACGCTATTTCCTAGCAAGGAACTGTCGCATTTACATTCTTTTGAAGTGTAGACGGGGAATACATGACACTTCGCAAATCATATTTTATCTTACAATGAAACATAGAAATGAGATGCGTTATCGCGTTTTATGAATGATAAAAACACTATTGCTACGATACCTAGACATCTGCAGACGCTATTTCCTAGCAAGGAACTGTCGCATTTACATTCTTTTGTAGTGTAGACGGGGAATACATGACACTTCGCAAATCATATTTTATCTTACAATGAAACATAGAAATGAGATGCGTTATCGCGTTTTATGAATGATAAAAACACTGTTGCTACGATACCTAGACATCTGCAGACGCTATTTCCTAGCAAGGAAGTGTCGCATTTACATTCATTTGAAGTGTAGACGAGGAATACATGACACTTCGCTAATCATATTGTATCTTACCATGAAACATAGAAATGAGATGCGACATCGCGTTTTAAGAAGCATTAGAAATCTAGTGCTACGATACGTAGACATCTGCAAACGCTATTTCCTTGCAAGGAAGTGTCGCATTTACATTCATGTGAAGTGCAGACGAGGAATACATGACACTTCGCAAATCATATTGTATCTTACCATGAAACATAGAAATGAGATGCGATATCGCGTTTTAAGAAGCACTAGAAATCTATTGCAACGATACGTAGACATCTGCAAACGCTATTTCCTAGCGAGGAAGTGTCGCATTCACATTCATTTGAAGTGTAGACGAGGAATACATGATTCTTCGCAAATCATATTATATCTTACCACGAAACATAGAAATGAGATGCGATATCGCGATTTAAGGAGCGTTAGAATTCTATTGCTACGATACGTAGACATCTGCAAACGCTATTTCCTTGCAAGGAAGTGTCGCATTTACATTCATTTGAAGTGTAGACGAGGAATACATGACACTTCGCAAATCATATTATATCTTACCATGAAACATAGAAATGAGATGCGATATCGCGTTTTAAGAAGCATTAGAACACTATTGCTACGATACCTAGACATCTGCAGACGCTATTTCCTAGCAAGGAAGTGTCGCATTTACATTCATTTGAAGTGTAGACGAGGAATACATGACACTTCGCAAATCATATTATATCTTACCATGAAACATAGAAATGAGATGCGATATAGCGTTTTAAGAAGCATTAGAACACTATTGCTACGATACCTAGACATCTGCAGACGCTATTTCCTAGCAAGGAAGTGTCGCATTTACATTCATTTGCAGTATAGTCGAGGAATGCATGACACTTCGCAAATCGTATTATATCTTACCATGAAACATAGAAATGAGATGCGATATCGCGTTTTAAGAAGCATTAGAACACTATTGCTACGATACCTAGACATCTGCAGACGCTATTTCCTTGCAAGGAAGTGTCGCATTTACATTCATTTGTAGTATAGTCGAGGAATGCATGACACTTCGCAAATCGTATTATATCTTACCATGAAACATAGAAATGAGATGCGATATCGCGTTTTAAGAAGCATTAGAACACTATTGCTACGATACCTAGACATCTGCAGACGCTATTTCCTTGCAAGGAAGTGTCGCATTTACATTCATTTGAAGTGTAGACGAGGAATGCATAACACTTCGCAAATCATATTATATCTTACCATGAAACATAGAAATGAGATGCGATATCGCGTTTTAAGAAGCATTAGAACTCTATTGCTACGATACGTAGACATATGCAAACGCTATTTCCTAGCGAGGAAGTGCGGCATTCACATTCATTTGAAGTGTAAACGAGGAATACATAACACTTCGCAAATCATATTATATATTACCTTGAAACATAGAAATGATATGCGATATCGCGTTTTAAGAATCACAAAAACTCTATTGCTACGATACATAGACATCTGCAAACGCTATTTCCTTGTAAGGAAGTGTCGCATTTACATTCATTTGAAGTGTTGACGAGGAATACATAACACTTCGCAAATCATATTATATCTTACCATGAAACATAGAAATGAGATGCGATTTCGCGTTTTAAGAAGCATTAGAACACTACTGCTACGATAGGTAGACATTTGCAAACGCTACTTCCTTGCAAGGAAGTGTCGCATTTACATTCATTTGAAGTGTTGACGAGGAATACATAACACTTCGCAAATCGTATTATATCTTACCATGAAACATAGAAATGAGATGCGATTTCGCGTTTTATGAATCATAAAAACACTATCGCTACGATACCTAGACATCTGCAGACGCTATTTCCTTGCAAAGAAGTGTCGCATTTACATTCATTTGAAGTGTAGACGAGGAGTACATAACACTTCGCAAATCATATTATACCTTACCATGAAACATAGAAATGAGATGCGATATCGCGTTTTAAGAAGCATTAGAATTCTATTGCTACGATAGGTAGACATCTGCAAACGCTATTTCCTTGCAAGGAAGTGTCGCATTTACATTCATTTGAAGTGTAGACGAGGAAATCGTGACACTTCGCAAATCATATTGTATCTTACCATGAAACATAGAAATGAGATGCGATATCGCGTTTTATGAAGCATTAGAAATCTATTGCAACGATACGTAGACATCTGCAAACGCTATTTCCTAGCGAGGAAGTGTCGCATTTACATTCATTTGATGCGTAGACGAGGAATACATGACACTTCGCAAATCCTATTATATCTTACCATGAAACATAGAAATGAGATGCGATATCACGTTTTAAGAGGCATTAGAACTCTATTGCTACGATACCTAGACATCTGCAGACGCTATTTCCTAGCAAGGAACTGTCGCATTTACATTCTTTTGAAGTGTAGACGGGGAATACATGACACTTCGCAAATCATATTTTATCTTACAATGAAACATAGAAATGAGATGCGTTATCGCGTTTTATGAATGATAAAAACACTATTGCTACGATACCTAGACATCTGCAGACGCTATTTCCTAGCAAGGAACTGTCGCATTTACATTCTTTTGTAGTGTAGACGGGGAATACATGACACTTCGCAAATCATATTTTATCTTACAATGAAACATAGAAATGAGATGCGTTATCGCGTTTTATGAATGATAAAAACACTGTTGCTACGATACCTAGACATCTGCAGACGCTATTTCCTAGCAAGGAAGTGTCGCATTTACATTCATTTGAAGTGTAGACGAGGAATACATGACACTTCGCTAATCATATTGTATCTTACCATGAAACATAGAAATGAGATGCGACATCGCGTTTTAAGAAGCATTAGAAATCTAGTGCTACGATACGTAGACATCTGCAAACGCTATTTCCTTGCAAGGAAGTGTCGCATTTACATTCATGTGAAGTGCAGACGAGGAATACATGACACTTCGCAAATCATATTGTATCTTACCATGAAACATAGAAATGAGATGCGATATCGCGTTTTAAGAAGCACTAGAAATCTATTGCAACGATACGTAGACATCTGCAAACGCTATTTCCTAGCGAGGAAGTGTCGCATTCACATTCATTTGAAGTGTAGACGAGGAATACATGATTCTTCGCAAATCATATTATATCTTACCACGAAACATAGAAATGAGATGCGATATCGCGATTTAAGGAGCGTTAGAATTCTATTGCTACGATACGTAGACATCTGCAAACGCTATTTCCTTGCAAGGAAGTGTCGCATTTACATTCATTTGAAGTGTAGACGAGGAATACATGACACTTCGCAAATCATATTATATCTTACCATGAAACATAGAAATGAGATGCGATATCGCGTTTTAAGAAGCATTAGAACACTATTGCTACGATACCTAGACATCTGCAGACGCTATTTCCTAGCAAGGAAGTGTCGCATTTACATTCATTTGAAGTGTAGACGAGGAATACATGACACTTCGCAAATCATATTATATCTTACCATGAAACATAGAAATGAGATGCGATATAGCGTTTTAAGAAGCATTAGAACACTATTGCTACGATACCTAGACATCTGCAGACGCTATTTCCTAGCAAGGAAGTGTCGCATTTACATTCATTTGCAGTATAGTCGAGGAATGCATGACACTTCGCAAATCGTATTATATCTTACCATGAAACATAGAAATGAGATGCGATATCGCGTTTTAAGAAGCATTAGAACACTATTGCTACGATACCTAGACATCTGCAGACGCTATTTCCTTGCAAGGAAGTGTCGCATTTACATTCATTTGTAGTATAGTCGAGGAATGCATGACACTTCGCAAATCGTATTATATCTTACCATGAAACATAGAAATGAGATGCGATATCGCGTTTTAAGAAGCATTAGAACACTATTGCTACGATACCTAGACATCTGCAGACGCTATTTCCTTGCAAGGAAGTGTCGCATTTACATTCATTTGAAGTGTAGACGAGGAATGCATAACACTTCGCAAATCATATTATATCTTACCATGAAACATAGAAATGAGATGCGATATCGCGTTTTAAGAAGCATTAGAACTCTATTGCTACGATACGTAGACATATGCAAACGCTATTTCCTAGCGAGGAAGTGCGGCATTCACATTCATTTGAAGTGTAAACGAGGAATACATAACACTTCGCAAATCATATTATATATTACCTTGAAACATAGAAATGATATGCGATATCGCGTTTTAAGAATCACAAAAACTCTATTGCTACGATACGTAGACATCTGCAAACGCTATTTCCTAGCGAGGAAGTGTCGCATTCACATTCATTTGAATCGTAGACGAGGAATGCATAACACTTCGCAATGAATATTATATCTTATCATGAAACATAGATATGAGATGCAATATCTTGTTTTAAGAAGCATTTGAACTCTATTGCTACGATACCTAGACATATGCAAACGCTATTCCCTTGCAAGTAAGTGTCGCATTTAAATTCATTTGAAGTGTAGACGAGGAATACATGACACTTCGCAAATCATATTATATCTTACCATGAAACATAGAAATGAGATGCGATATCGCGTTTTAAGAAGCATTAGAAATCTGTTGCTACGATACGTAGACATCTGCAAACGCTATTTCCTTGCAAGGAAGTGTCGCATTTACATTCATTTGAAGTGTAGACGAGGAATACATGACACTTCGCAAATCATATTATATCTTACCATGAAACACAGAAATGAGATGCGATATCGCGTTTTAAGAAGCATTAGAAATCTATTGCTACGATACGTAGACATCTGCAAACGCTATTTTCTTGCAAGGAAGTGTCGCATTTACATTCATTTGAAGTGTAGACGAGGAATACATAACACTTCGCAAATCATATTATATCTTACCATGAAACATAGAATTGAGATCGATATCGCGTTTTAAGAATCATAAGAACTCCATTGCTACGATACGTAGACATCTGCAAACGCTATTTCCTTGCAAGGAAGTGTCGCATTTACATTCATTTGAAGTGTAGACGAGGAATGCATAACACTTCGCAAATCATATTATATCTTACCATGAAACATAGAAATGAGATGCGATATCGCGTTTTAAGAAGCATTAGAACGCTATTGCTACGATACGTAGACATATGCAAACGCTATTTCCTTGCAAGGAAGTGTCGCATTTACATTCATTTGAAGCGTAGACGAGGAATACATGACACTTCGCAAATCATATTATATCTTACCATGAAACACAGAAATGAGATGCGATATCGCGTTGTAAGAAGCATTAGAAATCTATTGCTACGATACGTAGACATCTGCAAACGCTATTTTCTTGCAAGGAAGTGTCGCATTTACATTCATTTGAAGTGTAGACGAGGAATGCATAACACTTCGCAATGAATAATATATCTTATCATGAAACATAGATATGAGATGCAATATCTCGTTTTAAGAAGCATTTGAACTCTATTGCTACGATAACTAGACATCTGCAGACGCTATTTCCTAGCAAGGAAGTGTCGCATTTACATTCATTTGAAGTGTAGACGAGGAATACATGACACTTCGCAAATCATATTATATCTTACCATGAAACATAGAAATGAAATGCGATATCGCGTTTTAAGAAGCATTAGAAATCTATTGCTACGATACGTAGACATATGCAAACGCTATTTCCTTGCAAGGAAGTGTCGCATTTACATTCATTTGAAGTGTAGACGAGGAATACATGACACTTCGCAAATCATATTGTATCTTACCATGAAACATAGAAATGAGATGCGAAATCGCGTTTTAAGAATCATAAAAACACTATTGCTACTATACGTTGACATCTGCAAACGCTATTTCCTTGCAAGGAAGTGTCGCATTTACATTCATTTGTATCGTAGACGTGGAATGCATAACACTTCGCAATGAATACTATATCTTATCATGAAACATAGATATGAGATGCGATATCGCGTTTTAAGAAGCATTAGAAATCTATTGCTACGATACGTAAAAATCTGCAAACGCTATTTTCTTGCAAGGAAGTGTCGCATTTACATTCATTTGAAGTGTGGACGAGATACATAACACTTCCCAAATCATATTATATCTTACCATGAAACATAGAAATAAAATGCGATATTGCGTTTTGAGAAGCATTAGAACTCCATTGCTACGATAGGCAGACATCTGCAAACGCTATTTCCTTGCAAGGAAGTGTCGCATTTACATTCATTTGAAGTGTAGACGAGGAATACATAGCACTTCGCAAATCATATTATATCTTACCATGAAACATAGAAATGAGATGCGATATCGCGTTTTAAGATGCATTAGAATTCTATTGCTACGATAGGTAGACATCTGCAAACGCTATTTCCTTGCAAGGAAGTGTCGCATTTGCATTCATTTGAAGTGTAGACGAGGAATACATGACACTTCGCAAATCATATTGTATCTTACCATGAAACATAGAAATGAGATGCGATATCGCGTTTTAAGAAGCATTAGAACTCTATTGCTACGATACGTAGACATCTGCAAACGCGATTTCCTTGCAAGGAAGTGTCGCATTTACATTCATTTGAAGTGTAGACGAGGAATACATGACACTTCGCAAATCATATTATATTTTACCATGAAACATAGAAATGAGATGCGATATCGCGTTTTAAGAATCATAAGATCTCTATTGCTACGATACGCAGACATCTGCAAACGCTATTTCCTTGCAAGGAAGTGTCGCATTTACATTCATTTGAAGTGTAGACGAGGAATACATAACACTTATCAAATCATATTATATCTTACCATGAAACATAGATATGAGATGCAATATCTCGTTTTAAGAAGCATTTGATCTCTATTGCTACGATACCTAGACATCTGCAGACGCTATATCCTAGCAAGGAAGTGTCGCATTTACATTAATTTGAAGTGTAGACGAGGAATACATGACACTTCGCAAATCATATTATATCTTACCATGAAACATAGAAATGAAATGCGATATCGCGTTTTAAGAAGCATTAGAAATCTATTGCTACGATACGTAGACATATGCAAACGCTATTTCCTTGCAAGGAAGTGTCGCATTTACATTCATTTGAAGTGTAGACGAGGAATACATGACACTTCGCAAATCATATTATATCTTACCATGAAACATAGAAATGAGATGCGATATCGCGTTTTCAGAATCATAAGAACTCCATTGCTACGATACGTAGACATCTGCAAACGCTATTTCCTTGCAAGGAAGTGTCGCATTTACATTGATTTGAAGTGTAGACGAGGAATACATAACACATCGCAAATCATATTATATCTTACCATGAAACATAGAAATGAGATGCGATATCGCGTTTTAAGAAGCATTTGAACTCTATTGCTGCGATACCTAGACATCTGCACACTCTATTTCCTAGCAAGGAAGTGTCGCATTTACATTCATTTGAAGTGTAGACGAGGAATACATAACACTTCGCAAATCATATTATATCTTACCATGAAACATAGAATTGAGATCGACATCGCGTTTTAAGAATCATAAGAGCTCCATTGCTACGATACGTAGACATCTGCAAACCCTATTTCCTTGCAAGGAAGTGTCGCATTTACATTCATTTGAAGTGTAGACGGGGAATACATAACACTTCGCAAATCATATTATATCTTACCATGAAACATAGAAATGAGATGCGATATCGCGTTTTAAGAATCATAAAAACTCTATTGCTACGATACGTAGACATCTGCAAACGCTATTTTCTTGCAAGGAAGTGTCGCATTCACATTCATTTGAATCGTAGGCGAGGAATGCATAACACTTCGCAATGAATATTATATCTTATCATGAAACATAAATATGAGATGCAATATCTCGTTTTAAGAAGCATTTGAACTCTATTGCTACGATACGTAGACATATGCAAACGCTATTTCCTTGCAAGGAAGTGTCGCATTTACATTCATTTGAAGTGTAGACGAGGAATACATGACACTTCGCAAATCATATTATATCTTACCATGAAACATAGAAATGAGATGCGATATCGCGTTTTAAGAAGCATTAGAAATCTATTGCAACGATACGTAGACATCTGCAAACGCTATTTCCTAGCGAGGAAGTGTCGCATTTACATTCATTTGAAGCGTAAACGAGGAATACATAACACTTCGCAAATCATATTATATCTTACCATGAAACATAGAAATGAGATGCGAAATCGCGTTTTAAGAATCATAAAAACACTATTGCTACGATACGTTGACATCTGCAAACGCTATTTCCTTGCAAGGAAGTGTCGCATTTACATTCATTTGTATCGTAGACGTGGAATGCATAACACTTCGCAATGAATACTATATCTTATCATGAAACATAGATATGAGATGCGATATCGCGTTTTAAGAAGCATTAGAAATCTATTGCTACGATACGTAAAAATCTGCAAACGCTATTTTCTTGCAAGGAAGTGTCGCATTTACATTCATTTGAAGTGTGGACGAGATACATAACACTTCCCAAATCATATTATATCTTACCATGAAACATAGAAATAAAATGCGATATTGCGTTTTGAGAAGCATTAGAACTCTATCGCTACGATACCTAAACATCTGCAGACGCTATTTCCTTTCAAGGAAGTGTCGCATTTACATTCATTTGAAATGTAGACGAGGAGTACATGACACTTCGCAAATCATATTATATCTTACCATGAAACATAGAAATGAGATGCGATATCGCGTTTCAAGAAGCATTAGAACTCCATTGCTACGATAGGCAGACATCTGCAAACGCTATTTCCTTGCAAGGAAGTGTCGCATTTACATTCATTTGAAGTGTAGACGAGGAATACATAACACTTAGCAAATCATATTATATCATACCATGAAACATAGAAATGAGATGCGATATCGCGTTTTAAGAATCATAAGAACTCTATTGCTACGATACGTAGACATCTGCAAACGCTATTTCCTTGGAAGGAAGTGTCGCATTTACATTCATTTGAATCGTATACGAGGAATGCATAACACTTCGCAATGAATATTATATCTTATCATGAAACATAGATATGAGATGCAATATCTCGCTTTAAGAAGCATTTGAACTCTACTGCTACGATACCTAGACATCTGCAGACGCTATTTCCTAGCAAGGAAGTGTCGCATTTACATTCATTTGAAGTGTAGACGAGGAATACATGACACTTCGCAAGTCATATTATATCTTACCATTAAACATAGAAATGAGATGCAATATTGCGTTTTGAGAAGCATTAGAACCCTATCGCTACGATACCTAGACATTTGCAGACGCTATTTCCATTCAAGGAAGTGTCGCATTTACATTCACTTGAAGTGTAGACGAGGAGTACATCACACTTCGAAAATCATATTATATCTTACCATGAAACATAGAAATGAGATGCGATATCGCGTTTTAAAAAGCATTAGAACTCTATTGCTACGATAGGTAGACATCTGCAAACGCTATTTCCTTGCAAGGAAGTGTCGCATTTACATTCATTTGTAGTGTAGACGAGGAATAAATAACACTTCGCAAATCATATTATATCATACCAAGAAACATAGAAATGAGATGCTATATCGCGTTTTAAGTAGCATTAGAACTCTATCGCTACGATACTTAGATATCTGCAGACGCTATTTCCTAGCAAGGAAGTGTCGCATTTACATTCATTTGAAGTGTAGACGAGGAATACATGACACTTCGCAAGTCATATTATAACTTACCATGAAACATAGAAATGAGATGCGATATCGCGTTTTAAGAAGCATTAGAACTCTATTGCTACAATAGGTAGACATCTGCAAACGCTATGTCCTTGCAAGGAAGTGTCGCATTTACATTCATTTGAATCGTATTCGAGGAATGCATAACACTTCGCAATGAATATTATATCTTATCATGAAACATAAATATGAGATGCAATATCTCGCTTTAAGAAGCATTTGAACTCTATTGCTACGATACCTAGTCATCTGCAGACGCTATTTCCTAGCAAGGAAGTGTCGCATTTACATTCATTTGAAGTGTAGACGAGGAATACATAACACATAGCAAGTCATATTATATCTTACCATGAAACATAGAAATGAGATGCGATATCGCGTTTTAAGAATCATAAGAACTCTATTGCTACGATACGTAGACATCAGCAAACGCTATTTCCTTGGAAGGAAGTGTCGCATTTACATTCATTTGTAGTGTAAACGAGGAATACATAACACTTCGCAAATCATATTATATATTACCATGAAACATAGAAATGAAATGCGATATCGCGTTTTAAGAATCATAAAAACTCTATTGCTACGATACGTAGACATCTGCAAACGCTATTTCCTTGCAAGGAAGTGTCGCATTTACATTCATTTGAAGTGTAGACGAGGAATACATACTTCGCAAATCATATTATATCTTACCATGAAACATAGAAATGAGATGCGATATCGCGTTTTAAGTAGCATTAGAATTCTATTGCTACGATAGGTAGACATCTGCAAACGTTATTTCCTTGCAAGGAAGTGTCGCACTTACATTCATTTGAATCGTAGACGAGGAAGGCATAACACTTCGCGTTTTAAGATGCGTTAGAACTCTATCGCTACGATACCTAGACATCTGCAGACGCTATTTCCTAGCAAGGAAGTGTCGCATTTACATTCATTTGAAGTGCAAACGAGGAATACATAACACTTCGCAAATCATATTATATATTACCATGAAACATAGAAATGAAATGCGATATCGCGTTTTAAGAATCATAAAAACTCTATTGCTATGATACGTAGATATCTGCAAACGCTATTTCCTTGCAAGGAAGTGTCGCATTTACATTCATTTGAATCGTAGACGAGGAATGCATAACATTTCGCAATGAATATTATATCTTATCATGAAACATAGATATGAGATGCAATATCTCGTTTTAAAAAGCAATTGAACGCAATTGCTACGATAGGTAGACATCTGCAAAAGCTATTTCCTTGCAAGGAAGTGTCGCATTTACATTCATTTGAAGTGTAGACGAGGAATACATAGCACTTCGCAAATCATATTATATCTTACCATGAAACATTCAAATGAGATGCGATATCGCGTTTTAAGATGCATTAAAACTCTATCGCTACGATACCTAGACATCTGCAGAAGCTATTTCCTAGCAAGGAAGTGTCGCATTTACATTCATTTGAAGTGTAGACGAGGAATACATGAGACTTCGCAAATCATATTCTATCTTACCATGAAACATAGAAATGAGATGCGATATCGCGTATTAAGAAGCATTAGAAATCTATTGCTACGATACCTAGACATCTGCAAACGCTATTTCCTTGCAAGGAAGTGTCGCATTTACATTCATTTGAAGTGTAGACGAGGAATACATAACACTTCGCAAATCATATTATATCTTACCATGAAACATAGAAATGAGATGCGATATCGCGTTTTAAGAAGCATTAGAATTCTATTGCTACGATAGGTTGACATCTGCAAACGCTATTTCCTTGCAAGGAAGTATCGCATTTACATTCACTTGAATCGTAGACGAGGAATGCATAACACTTTGCAATGTATATTATATCTTATCATTAAACATAGATATGAGATGCAATATCTCGTTTTAAGAAGCATTTGAACTCCATTGCTTCGATACGCAGACATCTGCAAACGCTATTTCCTTGCAAGGAAGTGTCGCATTTACATTCATTTGAAGTGTAGACGAGGAATACATAACACTTCGCAAATCATATTACATCTTACCATGAAACATAGAAATGAGATGCGATATTGCGTTTTAAGAAGCATTAGAACTCTATTGCTACGATACGTAGACATCTGCAAACGCTATTTCCTTGGAAGGAAGTGTCGCATTTACATTCATTAGAAGTGTAGACGAGGAATACATAACACTTCGCATATCATATTATATCCTACCATGAAACATAGAAATGAGATGCGATATCGCGTTTTAAGAAGCATTAGAACTCTATCGCTACGATACCTAGACATCTGCAGACGCTATTTCCTAGCAAGGAAGTGTCGCATTTACATTCATTTTAAGTGTAGACGAGGAATACATAACACTTCGCAAATCATATTATATCTTACCATGAAACATAGAAATGAGATGCGAAATCGCGTTTTAAGAATCACAAAAACTCTATTGCTACGATACGTAGACATCTGCAAACGCTATTTCCCTGCAAGGAAGTGTCGCATTTACATTCATTTGTATCGTAGACGAGGAATGCATAACACTTCGCAATGAATATTATATCTTATCATGAAACATAGATATGAGATGCGATATCGCGTTTTAAGAAGCATTAGAAATCTATTGCTACGATACGTAAAAATCTGCAAACGCTATTTTCTTGCAAGGAAGTGTCGCATTTACATTCATTTGAAGTGTAGACGAGGAATACATGACACTTCGCAAGTCATATTATATCTTACCATTAAACATAGAAATGAGATGCGATATTGCGTTTTGAGAAGCATTAGAACCCTATCGCTACGATACCTAGACATCTGCAGACGCTATTTCCATTCAAGGAAGTGTCGCATTTACATTCATTTGAAGTGTAGACGAGGAGTACATCACACTTCGCAAATCATATTATATCTTACCATGAAACATAGAAATGAGATGCGATATCGCGTTATAAAAAGCATTAGAACTCTATTGCTACGATAGGTAGACATCTGCAAACGCTATTTCCTTGCAAGGAAGTGTCGCATTTACATTCATTTGTAGTGTAGACAAGGAATAAATAACACTTCGCAAATCATATTATATCATACCAAGAAACATAGAAATGAGATGCTATATCGCGTTTTAAATAGCATTAGAACTCTATCGCTACGATACTTAGACATCTGCAGACGCTATTTCCTAGCAAGGAAGTGTCGCATTTACATTCATTTGAAGTGCAGACGAGGAATACATAACACTTCGCAAATCATATTATATCTTACCATGAAACATAGAAATGAGATGCGATATCGCGTTTTAAGAAGCATTAGAACTCTATTGCTACGATACCTAGACATCTGCATACGCTATTTCCTAGCAAGGAAGTGTGGCATTTGCATTCATTTGAAGTGTAGACGAGGAATACATAACACTTCGCAAATCATATTATATCTTACCATGAAACATAGGAATGAGATGCGATATAGAGTTTTAAGAAGTATTAGAACTCTATTGCTGCGATACCTAGACATCTGCAGACGCTATTTCCTTGCAAGGAAATATCGCATTTACATTCATTTGAATCGTAGACGAGGAATGCATAACACTTCGCAATGAATATTATGTCTTATCATGAAACAAAGATATGAGATGCAATATCTCGTTTTAAGAAGCATTAGAACTCTATCGCTACGATACTTAGACATCTGCAGACGCTATTTCCTAGCAAGGGAGTGTCGCATTCACATTCATTTGAAGTGTAGACGAGGAATACATAACACTTCGCAAATCATATTATATCTTACCATGAAACATAGAAATGAGATGCGATATCGCGTTTTAAAAAGCATTAGAACTCTATTGCTACGATAGGTAGATATCTGCAAACGCTATTTCCTTGCAAGGAAGTGTCGCATTTACATTCATTTGAAGTGTAGACGAAGAATAAATAACACTTCGCAAATCATATTATATCTTACCATGAAACATAGAAATGAGATGCGATATCGCGTTTTAAGAAGCATTAGAACTCTATTGCTACGATAGGTAGACATCTGCAAACGCTATTTCTTAGCAAGGAAGTGTCGCATTTACATTCATTTGAAGTGCAGACGAGGAATACATAACACTTCGCAAATCATATTATATCTTACCATGAAACATAGAAATGAGATGCGATATCGCGTTTTAAGAAGCATTAGAACTCTATTGCTACGATAGGTAGACATCTGCAGACGCTATGTCCTTGCAAGGAAGTGTCGCATTTACATTCATTTGAATCGTATACGAGGAATGCATAACACTTCGCAATGAATATTATATCTTATCATGAAACATAGATATGAGATGCAATATCTCGCTTTAAGAAGCATTTGAACTCTACTGCTACGATACCTAGACATCTGGAGACGCTATCTCCTAGCAAGGAAGAGTCGCATTTACATTCATTTGAAGTGTAGACGAGGAATACATGACACTTCGCAAATCATATTATATCTTACCATTAAACATAGAAATGAGATGCGATATTGCGTTTTGAGAAGCATTAGAACTCTATCGCTACGATACCTAGACATCTGCAGACGCTATTTCCATTCAAGGAAGTGTCGCATTTACATTCATTTGAAGTGTAGACGAGGAGTACATGACACTTCGCGAATCATATTATATCTTACCATGAAACATAGAAATGAGATGCGATATCGCGTTTTAAGAATCATAAGAACTCTATTGCTACGATACGTAGACACCTGCAAACGCTATTTCCTTGGAAGGAAGTGTCGCATTTACATTCATTTGAATCGTATACGAGGAATGCATAACACTTCGCAATGAATATTATATCTTATCATGAAACATAGATATGAGATGCAATATCTCGCTTTAAGAAGCATTTGAACACTACTGCTACGATACCTAGACATCTGCAGACGCTATCTCCTAGCAAGGAAGTGTCGCATTTACATTCATTTGAAGTGTAGACGAGGAATACATGACACTTCGCAAATCATATTATATCTTACCATTAAACATAGAAATGAGATGCTATATCGCGTTTTAAGAAGCATTAGAACTCTATCGCTACGATACTTAGACATCTGCAGACGCTATTTCCTAGCAAGGAAGTGTTGCATTTACATTCATTTGAAGTGTAGACGAGGAATACATAACACTTCGCAAATCATATTATATCTTACCATGAAACATAGAAATGAGATGCTATATCGCGTTTTAAGAAGCACTAGAACTCTATCGCTACGATACTTAGACATCTGCAGACGCTATTTCCTAGCAAGGAAGTGTCGCATTTACATTCATTTGAGGTGCAGACGAGGAATACATAACACTTCGCAAATCATATTATATCTTACCATGAAACATAGAAATGAGATGCGATATCGCGTTTTAAGAAGCATTAGAACTCTATTGCTACGATACCTAGACATCTGCAGACGCTATTTCCTAGCAAGGAAGTGTCGCATTTGCATTCATTTGAAGTGTAGACGAGGAATACATAACACTTCGCAAATCATATTATATCTTACCATAAAACATAGAAATGAGATGCGATATCGCGTTTTAAGAAGCATTAGAACACTATCGCTACGATACCTAGACATCTGCTGACGCTATTTCCTAGCAAGGAAGTGTCGCATTTACATTCACATGAAGTGTAGACGAGGAATACATAACACTTCGCAAATCATATTATATCTTACCATGAAACATAGAAATGAGATGCGATATCGCGTTTCAAGAAGCATTTGAATTCTCTTGCTACGATACCTAGACATCTGCAAACGCTATTTCCTAGCGAAGAAGTGTGGCATTCACCTTCATTTGAAGTGTAGACGAGGAATACATAACACTTCGCAAATCATATTATATCCTACCATGAAACATAGAAATGAGATGCGATATCGCGTTTTAAGAAGCATTAGAACTCTATCTGTACGATACCTAGACATCTGCAGACGCTATTTCCTAGCAAGGAAGTGTCGCATTTACATTCATTTTAAGTGTAGACGAGAAATACATAACACTTCGCAAATCATATTATATCTTACCCTGAAACATAGAAGTGATATGCGATATCGCGTTTTAAGAATCATAAGAACTCTATTGCTACGATTTGTAGACATCTGCAAACGCTATTTTCTTGCAAGAAAGTGTCGCATTTACATTCATTTGAAGTGTAGACGAGGAATACATAACACTTCGCAAATCATATTATACCTTACCATGAAACAGAGAAATGAGATGCGATATCGCGTTTTAAGAAGCAATAGAATACTATTGCTACGATAGGTAGACATCTGCAAACGCTATTTCCTTGCAAGGAAGTGTCGCATTTACATACATTTGAAGTGTAGACGAGGAATAAATAACACTTCGCAAATCATATTATATCTTACCATGAAACATAGAAATGAGATGCTATATCGCGTTTTAAGAAGCATTAGAACTCTATCGCTACGATACTTAGACATCTGCAGACGCTATTTCCTAGCAAGGAAGTGTCGCATTTGCATTCATTTGAAGTGTAGACGAGGAATACATAACACTTCGCAAATCATATTATATCTTACCATGAAACATAGAAATGAGATGCGATATCGCGTTTTAAGAAGCATTAGAACACTATCGCTACGATACCTAGACATCTGCAGACGCTATTTCCTAGCAAGGAAGTGTCGCATTTACATTCACATGAAGTGTAGACGAGGAATACATAACACTTCGCAAATCATATTATATCTTACCATGAAACATAGAAATGAGATGCGATATCGCGTTTCAAGAAGCATTTGAATTCTATTGCTACGATACCTAGACATCTGCAAACGCTATTTCCTAGCGAAGAAGTGTGGCATTCACCTTCATTTGAAGTGTAGACGAGGAATACATAACACTTCGCAAATCATATTATATCCTACCATGAAACATAGAAATGAGATGCGATATCGCGTTTTAAGAAGCATTAGAACTCTATCTGTACGATACCTAGACATCTGCTGACGCTATTTCCTAGCAAGGAAGTGTCGCATTTACATTCATTTTAAGTGTAGACGAGAAATACATAACACTTCGCAAATCATATTATATCTTACCATGAAACATAGAAATGAGATGCGATATCGCGTTTTAAGAAGCATTAGAACTCTATTGCTACGATAGGTAGACATCTGCAAACGCTATGTCCTTGCAAGGAAGTGTCGCATTTACATTCATTTTAATCGTATACGAGGAATGCATAACACTTCGCAATGAATATTATATCTTATCATGAAACATAGATATGAGATGCAATATCTCGCTTTCAGAAGCATTAGAACTCTATTGCTACGATACCTAGACATCTGCAAACGCTATTTCCTTGGAAGGAAGTGTCGCATTTACATTCATTTGAATCGTATACGAGGAATGCATAACACTTCGCAATGAATATTGTATCTTATCATGAAACATAGATATGAGATGCAATATCTCGTTTTAAGAAGCATTAGAAATTGCTTGCTACGATACGTAGACATCTGCTAACGCTATTTCTTGGCAAGGAAGTGTCGCATTTACATTCATTTGAAGTGTTGACGAGGAATACATAACACTTCCCAAATCATATTATATCTTACCATGAAACATAGAAATGAGATGCAATATCTCGCTTTAAGAAGCATTTGAACTCTATTGCTACGATACCTAGACATCTGCAGACGCTATTTCCTAGCAAGGAAGTGTCGCATTTACATTCATTTGAAGTGTAGACGAAGAATAAATAACACTTCGCAAATCATATTATATCTTACCATGAAACATAGAAATGAGATGCGATATCGCGTTTTAAGAAGCATTAGAACTCTATTGCTACGATAGGTAGACATCTGCAAACGCTATTTCCTAGCAAGGAAGTGTCGCATTTACATTCATTTGAAGTGCAGACGAGGAATACATAACACTTCGCAAATCATATTATATCTTACCATGAAACATAGAAATGAGATGCGATATCGCGTTTTAAGAAGCATTAGAACTCTATTGCTACGATAGGTAGACATCTGCAAACGCTATGTCCTTGCAAGGAAGTGTCGCATTTACATTCATTTGAATCGTATACGAGGAATGCATAACACTTAGCAATGAATATTATATCTTATCATGAAACATAGATATGAGATGCAATATCTCGCTTTAAAAAGCATTTGAACTCTACTGCTACGATACCTAGACATCTGGAGACGCTATCTCCTAGCAAGGAAGTGTCGCATTTACATTCATTTGAAGTGTAGACGAGGAATACATGACACTTCGCAAATCATATTATATCTTACCATTAAACATAGAAATGAGATGCGATATTGCGTTTTGAGAAGCATTAGAACTCTATCGCTACGATACCTAGACATCTGCAGACGCTATTTCCATTCAAGGAAGTGTCGCATTTACATTCATTTGAAGTGTAGACGAGGAGTACATGACACTTCGCAAATCATATTATATCTTACCATGAGACATAGAAATGAGATGCGATATCGCGTTTTAAAAAGCATTAGAACTCTATTGCTACGATAGGTAGATATCTGCAAACGCTATGTCCTTGCAAGGAAGTGTCGCATTTACATTCATTTGAAGTGTAGACGAGGAATACATAACACTTCGCAAATCATATTATATCTTACCATGAAACATAGAAATGAGATGCGATATCGCGTTTTAAGAATCATAAGAACTCTATTGCTACGATACGTAGACACCTGCAAACGCTATTTCCTTGGAAGGAAGTGTCGCATTTACATTCATTTGAATCGTATACGAGGAATGCATAACACTTCGCAATGAATATTATATCTTATCATGAAACATAGATATGAGATGCAATATCTCGCTTTAAGAAGCATTTGAACTCTACTGCTACGATACCTAGACATCTGCAGACGCTATCTCCTAGCAAGGAAGTGTCGCATTTACATTCATTTGAAGTGTAGACGAGGAATACATGACACTTCGCAAATCATATTATATCTTACCATTAAACATAGAAATGAGATGCGATATCGCGTTTTAAGAATCATAAGAACTCTATTGCTACGATTTGTAGACATCTGCAAACGCTATTTCCTAGCAAGGAAGTGTCCCATTTACATTCATTTGAAGTGTAAACGAGGAATACATAACACTTCGCAAATCATATTATATCTTACCATGAAACATAGAAATGAGATGCGATATCGCGTTTTAAGAATCATAAAAACTCTATTGCTACGATACGTAGACATCTGCAAACACTATTTCCTTGCAAGGAAGTGTCGCATTTACATTCATTTGAATCGTATACGAGGAATGCATAACACTTCGCAATGAATATTATATCTTACCATGAAACATAGAAATGAGATGCGATATCGCGTTTTAAGAAGCATTAGAACTCTATAGCTACGATACCTAGACATCTGCAGACGCTATTTCCTAGCAAGGAAGTGTCGCATTTGCATTCATTTGAAGTGTAGACGAGGAATACATAACACTTCGCAAATCATATTATATCTTACCATGAAACATAGAAATGAGATGCGATATCGCGTTTTAAGAAGCATTAGAACACTATCGCTACGATACCTAGACATCTGCAGACGCTATTTCCTAGCAAGGAAGTGTCGCATTTACATTCACATGAAGTGTAGACGAGGAATACATAACACTTCGCAAATCATATTATATCTTACCATGAAACATAGAAATGAGATGCGATATCGCGTTTTAAGAATCATAAGAACTCTATTGCTACGATACGTAGACACCTGCAAACGCTATTTCCTTGGAAGGAAGTGTCGCATTTACATTCATTTCAATCGTATACGAGGAATGCATAACACTTCGCAATGAATATTATATCTTATCATGAAACATAGATATGAGATGCAATATCTCGCTTTAAGAAGCATTTGAACTCTACTGCTACGATACCTAGACATCTGCAGACGCTATCTCCTAGCAAGGAAGTGTCGCATTTACATTCATTTGAAGTGTAGACGAGGAATACATGACACTTCGCAAATCATATTATATCTTACCATGAAACATAGAAATGAGATGCGATATCGCGTTTTAAAAAGCATTAGAACTCTATTGCTACGATAGGTAGATATCTGCAAACGCTATTTCCTTGCAAGGAAGTGTCGCATTTACATTCATTTGAAGTGTAGACGAAGAATAAATAACACTTCGCAAATCATATTATATCTTACCATGAAACATAGAAATGAGATGCGATATCGCGTTTTAAGAAGCATTAGAACGGTATTGCTACGATAGGTAGACATCTGCAAACGCTATTTCCTAGCAAGGAAGTGTCGCATTTACATTCATTTGAAGTGCAGACGAGGAATACATAACACTTCGCAAATCACATTATATCTTACAATGAAACATAGAAATGAGATGCGATATCGCGTTTTAGAAGCATTAGAACTCTATTGCTACGATAGGTAGACATCTGCAAACGCTATGTCCTTGCAAGGAAGTGTCGCATTTACATTCATTTGAATCGTATACGAGGAATGCATAACACTTCGCAATGAATATTATATCTTATCATGAAACATAGATATGAGATGCAATATCTCGCTTTAAGAAGCATTTGAACTCTACTGCTACGATACCTAGACATCTGGAGACGCTATCTCCTAGCAAGGAAGTGTCGCATTTACATTCATTTGAAGTGTAGACGAGGAATACATGACACTTCGCAAATCATATTATATCTTACCATTAAACATAGAAATGAGATGCGATATTGCGTTTTGAGAAGCATTAGAACTCTATCGCTACGATACCTAGACATCTGCAGACGCTATTTCCATTCAAGGAAGTGTCGCATTTATATTCATTTGATGTGTAGACGAGGAGTACATGACACTTCGCAAATCATATTATATCTTACCATGAGACATAGAAATGAGATGCGATATCGCGTTTTAAAAAGCATTAGAACTCTATTGCTACGATAGGTAGATATCTGCAAACGCTATTTCCTTGCAAGGAAGTGTCGCATTTACATTTATTTGAAGTGTAGACGAGGAATAAATAACACTTCGCAAATCATATTATATCCTACCATGAAACATAGATATGAGATGCGATATCGCGTTTTAAGAAGCATTAGAACTCTATCGCTACGATACTTAGATATCTGCAGACGCTATTTCCTTGCAAGGAAGTGTCGCATTTACATTCATTTGAAGTGTAGACGAGGAATACATAACACTTCGCAAATCATATTATATCTTACCATGAAACATAGAAATGAGATGCGATATCGCGTTTTAAGAATCATAAGAACTCTATTGCTACGATACGTAGACACCTGCAAACGCTATTTCCTTGGAAGGAAGTGTCGCATTTACATTCATTTCAATCGTATACGAGGAATGCATAACACTTCGCAATGAATATTATATCTTATCATGAAACATAGATATGAGATGCAATATCTCGCTTTAAGAAGCATTTGAACTCTCCTGCTACGATACCTAGACATCTGCAGACGCTATCTCCTAGCAAGGAAGTGTCGCATTTACATTCATTTGAAGTGTAGACGAGGAATACATGACACTTCGCAAATCATATTATATCTTACCAATAAACATAGAAATGAGATGCGATATTGCGTTTTGAGAAGCATTAGAACTCTATCGCTGCGATACCTAGACATCTGCAGACGCTATTTCCATTCAAGGAAGTGTCGCATTTACATTCATTTGAAGTGTAGACGAGGAATAAATAACACTTCGCAAATCATATTATATCTTACCATGAAACATAGAAATGAGATGCGATATCGCGTTTTAAGAAGCATTAGAGATCTATCGCAACGATACTTAGACATCTGCAGACGCTATTTCCTTGCAAGGAAGTGTCGCATTTACCTTCATTTGAAGTGTAGACGAGGAATACATAACACTTCGCAAATCATATTATATCTTACCATGAAACATAGAAATGAGATGCGATATCGCGTTTTAAGAATCATAAGAACTCTATTGCTACGATACGTAGACACCTGCAAACGCTATTTCCTTGGAAGGAAGTGTCGCATTTACATTCATTTGAATCGTATACGAGGAATGCATAACACTTCGCAATGAATGTTATATCTTATCATGAAACATAGATATGAGATGCAATATCTCGCTTTAAGAAGCATTTGAACTCTATTGCTACGATACCTAGACATCTGCAGACGCTATCTCCTAGCAAGGAAGTGTCGCATTTACATTCATTTGAAGTGTAGACGAGGAATACATGACACTTCGCAAATCTTATTATATCTTACCATGAAACATAGAAATGAGATGCGATATCGCGTTTTAAAAAGCATTAGAACTCTATTGCTACGATATCTAGACATCTGCAGACGCTATTTCCTAGCAAGGAAGTGTCGCATTTACATTCATTTGAAGTGTAGACGAGGAATACATAACACTTAGCAAATCATATTATATCTTACCATGAAACATAGAAATGAGATGCGATATCGCGTTTTAAGTATCATAAGAACTCTATTGCTACGATACCTAGACATCTGCAGACGCTATTTCCTTGCAAGGAAATATCGCATTTACATTCATTTGAATCGTAGACGAGGAATGCATAACACTTCGCAATGAATATTATGTCTTATCATGAAACAAAGATATGAGATACAATATCTCGTTTTAAGAAGCATTAGAACTCTATCGCTACGATACCTAGACATCTGCAGACGCTATTTCCTAGCAAGGGAGTGTCGCATTCACATTCATTTGAAGTGTAGACGAGGAATACATAACACTTCGCAAATCATATTATATCTTACCATGAAACATAGAAATGAGTTGCGATATCGCGTTTTAAAAAGCATTAGAACTCTATTGCTACGATAGGTAGATATCTGCAAAGGCTATTTCCTTGCAAGGAAGTGTCGCATTTACATTCATTTGAAGTGTAGACGAAGAATAAATATCACTTCGCAAATCATATTATATCTTACCATGAAACATAGAAATGAGATGCGATATCGCATTTTAAGAAGCATTAGAACTCTATTGCTACGATAGGTAGACATCTGCAAACGCTATTTCCTAGCAAGGAAGTGTCGCATTTACATTCATTTGAAGTGCAGACGAGGAATACATAACACTTCGCAAATCATATTATATCTTACAATGAAACATAGAAATGAGATGCGATATCGCGTTTTAAGAAGCATTAGAACTCTATTGCTACGATAGGTAGACATCTGCAAACGCTATGTCCTTGCAAGGAAGTGTCGCATTTACATTCATTTGAATCGTATACGAGGAATGCATAACACTTCGCAATGAATATTATATCTTATCATGAAACATAGATATGAGATGCAATATCTCGCTTTAAGAAGCATTTGAACTCTACTGCTACGTTACCTAGACATCTGGAGACGCTATCTCCTAGCAAGGAAGTGTCGCATTTACATTCATTTGAAGTGTAGACGAGGAATACATGACACTTCGCAAATCATATTATATCTTACCATTAAACATAGAAATGAGATGCGATATTGCGTTTTGAGAAGCATTAGAACTCTATCGCTACGATACTTAGACATCTGCAGACGGTATTTCCTAGCAAGGAAGTGTCGCATTTACATTCATTTGAAGTGTAGACGAGGAATACATGACACTTCGCAAATCATATTATATCTTACCATTAAACATAGAAATGAGATGCGATATTGCGTTTTGAGAAGCATTAGAACTCTATCGCTACGATACTTAGATATCTGCAGACGCTATTTCCTTGCAAGGAAGTGCCGCATTTACATTCATTTGAAGTGTAGACGAGGAATACATAACACTTCGCAAATCATATTATATCTTACCATGAAACATAGAAATGAGATGCGATATCGCATTTTAAGAATCATAAGAACTCCATTGCTACGATACGTAGACACCTGCAAACGCTATTTCCTTGGAAGGAAGTGTCGCATTTACATTCAATTGAATCGTATACGAGGAATGCATAACACTTCGCAATGAATATTATATCTTATCATGAAACATAGATATGAGATGCAATATCTCGCTTTAAGAAGCATTTGAACTCTACTGCTACGATACCTAGATATCTGCAGACGCTATCTCCTAGCAAGGAAGTGTCGCATTTACATTCATTTGAAGTGTAGACGAGGAATACATGACAATTCGCAAATCATATTATATCTTACCATTAAACATAGAAATGAGATGCGATATTGCGTTTTGAGAAGCATTAGAACTCTATCGCTACGATACCTAGACATCTGCAGACGCTATTTCCATTCAAGGAAGTGTCGCATTTACATTCATTTGAAGTGTAGACGAGGAGTACATGACACTTCGCAAATCATATTATATCTTACCATGAAACATAGAAATGAGATGCGATATCGCGTTTTAAAAACCATTAGAACTCTATTGCTACGATAGGTAGATATCTGCAAACGCTATTTCCTTGCAAGGAAGTGTCGCATTTACATTTATTTGAAGTGTAGACGAGCAATAAATAACACTTCGCAAATCATATTATATCCTACCATGAAACATAGAAATGAGATGCGATATCACGTTTTAATAAGCATTAGAACTCTATTGCTACGATAGGTAGACATCTGCAAACGCTATGTCCTTGCAAGGAAGTGTCGCATTTACATTCATTTGAATCGTATACGAGGAATGCATAACACTTCGCAATGAATATTATATCTTATCATGAAACATAGATATGAGATGCAATATCACGCTTTAAGAAGCATTAGAACTCTATTGCTACGATACCTAGACATCTGCAAACGCTATTTCCTTGGAAGGAAGTGTCGCATTTACATTCATTTGAATCGTATACGAGGAATGCATAACACTTCGCAATGAATATTGTATCTTATCATGAAACATAGATATGGGATGCAATATCTCGTTTTAAGAAGCATTAGAAATTGCTTGCTACGATACGTAGACATCTGCTAACGCTATTTCTTGGCAAGGAAGTGTCGCATTTACATTCATTTGAAGTGTAGACGAGGAATACATAACACTTCCCAAATCATATTATATCTTACCATGAAACATAGAAATGAGATGCAATATCTCGCTTTAAGATGCATTTGAACTCTATTGCTACGATACCTAGACATCTGCAGACGCTATTTCCTAGCAAGGAAGTGTCGCATTTACATTCATTTGAAGTGTAGACGAGGAATACATGACACTTCGCAAATCATATTATATCTTACCATTAAACATAGAAATGAGATGCGATATTGCGTTTTGAGAAGCATTAGAACTCTATCGCTACGATACTTAGACATCTGCAGACGCTATTTCCTAGCAAGGAAGTGTCGCATTTACATTCATTTGAAGTGTAGACGAGGAGTACATGACACTTCGCAAATCATATTATATCTTACCATGAGACATAGAAATGAGATGCGATATCGCGTTTTAAAAAGCATTAGAACTCTATTGCTACGATAGGTAGATATCTGCAAACGCTATTTCCTTGCAAGGAAGTGTCGCATTTACATTTATTTGAAGTGTAGACGAGGAATAAATAACACTTCGCAAATCATATTATATCCTACCATGAAACATAGATATGAGATGCGATATCGCGTTTTAAGAAGCATTAGAACTCTATCGCTACGATACTTAGATATCTGCAGACGCTATTTCCTTGCAAGGAAGTGTCGCATTTACATTAATTTGAAGTGTAGACGAGGAATACATAACACTTGGCAAATCATATTATATCTTACCATGAAACATAGAAATGAGATGCGATATCGCGTTTTAAGAATCATAAGAACTCCATTGCTACGATACGTAGACACCTGCAAAAGCTATTTCCTTGGAAGGAAGTGTCGCATTTACATTCATTTGAATCGTATACGAGGAATGCATAACACTTCGCAATGAATATTATATCTTATCATGAAACATAGATATGAGATGCAATATCTCGCTTTAAGAAGCATTTGAACTCTACTGCTACGATACCTAGACATCTGCAGACGCTATCTCCTAGCAAGGAAGTGTCGCATTTACATTCATTTGAAGTGTAGACGAGGAATACATGACACTTCGCAAATCATATTATATCTTACCATGAAACATAGAAATGAGATGCGATATCGCGTTTTAAGAAGCATTAGAACTCTATTGCTACGATAGGTAGACATCTGCAAACGCTATTTCCTAGCAAGGAAGTGTCGCATTTACATTCATTTGAAGTGTAGACGAGGAGTACATGACACTTCGCAAATCATATTATATCTTACCATGAAACATAGAAATGAGATGCTATATCGCGTTTTAAAAAGCATTAGAACTCTATTGCTACGATAGGTAGATATCTGCAAACGCCATTTCCTTGCAAGGAAGTGTCGCATTTACATTCATTTGAAGTGTAGACGAAGAATAAATAACACTTCGCAAATCATATTATATCTTACCATGAAACATAGAGATGAGATGCGATATCGCGTTTTAAGAAGCATTAGAACTCTATTGCTACGATAGGTAGACATCTGCAAACGCTATTTCCTAGCAAGGAAGTGTCGCATTTACATTCATTTGAAGTGCAGACGAGGAATACATAACACTTCGCAAATCATATTATATCTTACAATGAAACATAGAAATGAGATGCGATATCGCGTTTTAAGAAGCATTAGAACTCTATTGCTACGATAGGTAGACATCTGCAAACGCTATGTCCTTGCAAGGAAGTGTCGCATTTACATTCATTTGAATCGTATACGAGGAATGCATAACACTTCGCAATGAATATTATATCTTATCATGAAACATAGATATGAGATGCAATATCTCGCTTTAAGAAGCATTTGAACTCTACTGCTACGATACCTAGACATCTGGAGACGCTATCTCCTAGCAAGGGAGTGTCGCATTTACATTCATTTGAAGTGTAGACGGGGAATACATGACACTTCGCAAATCATATTATATCTTACCATTAAACATAGAAATGAGATGCGGTATTGCGTTTTGAGAAGCATTAGAACTCTATCGCTACGATACTTAGACATCTGCAGACGGTATTTCCTAGCAAGGAAGTGTCGCATTTACATTCATTTGAAGTGTAGACGAGGAGTACATGACACTTCGCAAATCATATTATATCTTACCATGAGACATAGAAATGAGATGCGATATCGCGTTTTAAAAAGCATTAGAACTCTATTGCTACGATAGGTAGATATCTGCAAACGCTATTTCCTTGCAAGGAAGTGTCGCATTTACATTTATTTGAAGTGTAGACGAGGAATAAATAACACTTCGCAAATCATATTATATCCTACCATGAAACATAGATATGAGATGCGATATCGCGTTTTAAGAAGCATTAGAACTCTATCGCTACGATACTTAGATATCTGCAGACGCTATTTCCTTGCAAGGAAGTGTCGCATTTACATTCATTTGAAGTGTAGACGAGGAATACATAACACTTCGCAAATCATATTATATCTTACCATGAAACATAGAAATGAGATGCGATATCGCGTTTTAAGAATCATAAGAACTCCATTGCTACGATACGTAGACACCTGCAAACGCTATTTCCTTGGAAGGAAGTGTCGCATTTACATTCATTTGAATCGTATACGAGGAATGCATAACACTTCGCAATGAATATTATATCTTATCATGAAACATAGATATGAGATGCAATATCTCGCTTTAAGAAGCATTTGAACTCTACTGCTACGATACCTAGACATCTGCAGACGCTATCTCCTAGCAAGGAAGTGTCGCATTTACATTCATTTGAAGTGTAGACGAGGAATACATGACACTTCGCAAATCATATTATATCTTACCATTAAACATAGAAATGAGATGCGATATTGCGTTTTGAGAAGCATTAGAACTCTATCGCTACGATACCTAGACATCTGCAGACGCTATTTCCATTCAAGGAAGTGTCGCATTTACATTCATTTGAAGTGTAGACGAGGAGTACATGACACTTCGCAAATCATATTATATCTTACCATGAAACATAGAAATGAGATGCGATATCGCGTTTTAAAAAGCATTAGAACTCTATTGCTACGATAGGTAGATATCTGCAAACGCTATTTCCTTGCAAGGAAGTGTCGCATTTACATTCATTTGAAGTGTAGACGAAGAATAAATAACACTTCGCAAATCATATTATATCTTACCATGAAACATAGATATGAGACGCGATATCGCGTTTTAAGAAGCATTAGAACTCTATTGCTACGATAGGTAGACATCTGCAAACGCTATTTCCTAGCAAGGAAGTGTCGCATTTACATTCATTTGAAGTGCAGACGAGGAATACATAACACTTCGCAAATCATATTATATCTTACCATGAAACATAGAAATGAGATGCGATATCGCGTTTTAAGAATCATAAGAACTCTATTGCTACGATACGTAGACACCTGCAAACGCTATTTCCTTGGAAGGAAGTGTCGCATTTACATTCATTTGAATCGTATACGAGGAATGCATAACACTTCGCAATGAATGTTATATCTTATTATGAAACATAGATATGAGATGCAATATCTCGCTTTAAGAAGCATTTGAACTCTATTGCTACGATACCTAGACATCTGCAGACGCTATCTCCTAGCAAGGAAGTGTCGCATTTACATTCATTTGAAGTGTAGACGAGGAATACATGACACTTCGCAAATCTTATTATATCTTACCATGAAACATAGAAATGAGATGCGATATCGCGTTTTAAAAAGCATTAGAACTCTATTGCTACGATACCTAGACATCTGCAGACGCTATTTCCTAGCAAGGAAGTGTCGCATTTACATTCATTTGAAGTGTAGACGAGGAATACATAACACTTAGCAAATCATATTATATCTTACCATGAAACATAGAAATGAGATGCGATATCGCGTTTTAAGTATCATAAGAACTCTATTGCTACGATACCTAGACATCTGCAGATGCTATTTCCTTGCAAGGAAATATCGCATTTACATTCATTTGAATCGTAGACGAGGAATGCATAACACTTCGCAATGAATATTATGTCTTATCATGAAACAAAGATATGAGATGCAATATCTCGTTTTAAGAAGCATTAGAACTCTATCGCTACGATACCTAGACATCTGCAGACGCTATTTCCTAGCAAGGGAGTGTCGCATTCACATTCATTTGAAGTGTAGACGAGGAATACATAACACTTCGCAAATCATATTATATCTTACCATGAAACATAGAAATGAGTTGCGATATCGCGTTTTAAAAAGCATTAGAACTCTATTGCTACGATAGGTAGATATCTGCAAACGCTATTTCCTTGCAAGGAAGTGTCGCATTTACATTCATTTGAAGTGTAGACGAAGAATAAATATCACTTCGCAAATCATATTATATCTTACCATGAAACATAGAAATGAGATGCGATATCGCATTTTAAGAAGCATTAGAACTCTATTGCTACGATAGGTAGACATCTGCAAACGCTATTTCCTAGCAAGGAAGTGTCGCATTTACATTCATTTGAAGTGCAGACGAGGAATACATAACACTTCGCAAATCATATTATATCTTACAATGAAACATAGAAATGAGATGCGATATCGCGTTTTAAGAAGCATTAGAACTCTATTGCTACGATAGGTAGACATCTGCAAACGCTATGTCCTTGCAAGGAAGTGTCGCATTTACATTCATTTGAATCGTATACGAGGAATGCATAACACTTCGCAATGAATATTATATCTTATCATGAAACATAGATATGAGATGCAATATCTCGCTTTAAGAAGCATTTGAACTCTACTGCTACGTTACCTAGACATCTGGAGACGCTATCTCCTAGCAAGGAAGTGTCGCATTTACATTCATTTGAAGTGTAGACGAGGAATACATGACACTTCGCAAATCATATTATATCTTACCATTAAACATAGAAATGAGATGCGATATTGCGTTTTGAGAAGCATTAGAACTCTATCGCTACGATACTTAGACATCTGCAGACGGTATTTCCTTGCAAGGAAGTGCCGCATTTACATTCATTTGAATCGTATACGAGGAATGCATAACACTTCGCAATGAATATTATATCTTATCATGAAACATAGATATGAGATGCAATATCTCGCTTTAAGAAGCATTTGAACTCTACTGCTACGATACCTAGACATCTTCAGACGCTATCTCCTAGCAAGGAAGTGTCGCATTTACATTCATTTGAAGTGTAGACGAGGAATACATGACACTTCGCAAATCATATTATATCTTACCATTAAACATAGAAATGAGATGCGATATTGCGTTTTGAGAAGCATTAGAACTCTATCGCTACGATACTTAGACATCTGCAGACGCTATTTCCTAGCAAGGAAGTGTCGCATTTACATTCATTTGAAGTGCAGACGAGGAATACATAACACTTCGCAAATCATATTATATCTTACCATGAAACATAGAAATGAGATGCGATATCGCGTTTTAAGAAGCATTAGAACTTTATTGCTACGATACCTAGACATCTGCAGACGCTACTTCCTAGCAAGGAAGTGTCGCATTTGCATTCATTTGAAGTGTAGACGAGGAATGCATAACTCTTCGCAATGAATATTATATCTTATCATGAAACATAGATATGAGATGCTATATCTCGTTTTAAGAAGCATTTGAACTCTATTGCTACGATACCTAGACATCTGCAGACGCTATTTCCTAGCAAGGAAGTGTCGCATTCACATTCATTTGAAGTTTAGACGAGGAATACATAACACTTAGCAAATCATATTATATCTTACCATGAAACATAGAAATGAGATGCTATAACGCGTTTTAAGAAGCATTAGAACTCTATCGCTACGATACTTAGACATCTGCAGACGCTATTTCCTAGCAAGGAAGTGTCGCTTTTACATTCATTTGAAGTGCAGACGAGGAATAAATAACACTTCGCAAATCATATTATATCCTACCATGAAACATAGATATGAGATGCGATATCGCGTTTTAAGAAGCATTAGAACTCTATCGCTACGATACTTAGATATCTGCAGACGCTATTTCCTTGCAAGGAAGTGTCGCATTTACATTCATTTGAAGTGTAGACGAGGAATACATAACACTTCGCAAATCATATTATATCTTACCATGAAACATAGAAATGAGATGCGATATCGCGTTTTAAGAATCATAAGAACTCCATTGCTACGATACGTAGACACGTGCAAACGCTATTTCCTTGGAAGGAAGTGTCGCATTTACATTCATTTGAATCGTATACGAGGAATGCATAACACTTCGCAAAGAATATTATATCTTATCATGAAACATAGATATGAGATGCAATATCTCGCTTTAAGAAGCATTTGAACTCTATTGCTACAATACCTAGACATCTGCAGACGCTATTTCCTAGCAAGGAAGTGTCGCATTCACATTCATTTGAAGTTTAGACGAGGAATACATAACACATAGCAAATCATATTATATCTTACCATTAAACATAGAAATCAGATGCGATATTGCGTTTTGAGAAGCATTAGAACTCTATCGCTACGATACTTAGACATCTGCAGACGCTATTTCCTAGCAAGGAAGTGTCGCATTTACATTCATTTGAAGTGCAGACGAGGAATACATAACACTTCGCAAATCATATTATATCTTACCATGAAACATAGAAATGAGATGCGATATCGCGTTTTAAGAAGCATTAGAACTCTATTGCTACGATACCTAGACATCTGCAGACGCTACTTCTTAGCAAGGAAGTGTCGCATTTGCATTCATTTGAAGTGTAGACGAGGAATACATAACACTTCGCAAATCATATTATATCTTACCATGAAACATAGAAATGAGATGCGATATTGCGTTTTAACAATCATAAGAACTCTATTGCTACGATCCGTAGACATCTGCAAACGCTATTTCCTTGCAAGGAAGTGTCGCATTTACATTCATTTGAATCGTAGACGAGGAATGCATAACTCTTCGCAATGAATATTATATCTTATCATGAAACATAGATATGAGACGCTATATCTCGTTTTAAGAAGCATTTGAACTCTATTGCTACAATACCTAGACATCTGCAGACGCTATTTCCTAGCAAGGAAGTGTCGCATTCACATTCATTTGAAGTTTAGACGAGGAATACATAACACATAGCAAATCATATTATATCTTACCATGAAACATAGAAATGAGATGCGATATCGCGTTTTAAGAATCATAAGAACTGTATTGCTACGATACCTAGACATCTGCAGACGCTATTTCCTTGGAAGGAAATATCGCATTTACATTCATTTGAATCGTAGACGAGGAATGCATAACACTTCGCAATGATTATTATATCTTATCATGAAACATAGATATGAGATGCAGTATCTCGCTTTAAGAAGCATTTGAACTCTACTGCTACGATACCTAGACATCTGCAGACGCTATTTCCTAGCAAGGGAGTGTCGCATTCACATTCATTTGAAGTGTAGACGAGGAATACATAACACTTCGCAAATCATATTATATCTTACCATGAAACATAGAAATGAGATGCGATATCGCGTTTTAAGAAGCATTAGAACTCTATTGCTACGATAGGTAGACATCTGCAAACGCTATTTCCTAGCAAGGAAGTGTCGCATTTACATTCATTTGAAGTGCAGACGAGGAATACATAACACTTCGCAAATCATATTACACCTTACCATGAAACATAGAAATGAGATGCGATATCGCGTTTTAAGAAGCATTAGAACTCTATTGCTACGATAGGTAGACATCTGCAAACGCCATGTCCTTGCAAGGAAGTGTCGCATTTACATTCATTTGAATCGTATACGAGGAATGCATAACACTTCGCAATGAATATTATATCTTATCATGAAACATAGATATGAGATGCAATATCTCGCTTTAAGAAGCATTAGAACTCTATTGCTACGATACCTAGACATCTGCAAACGCTATTTCCTTGGAAGGAAGTGTCGCATTTACATTCATTTGAATCGTATACGAGGAATGCATAACACTTCGCAATGAATATTGTATCTTATCATGAAACATAGATATGGGATGCAATATCTCGTTTTAAGAAGCATTAGAAATTGCTTGCTACGATACGTAGACATCTGCTAACGCTATTTCTTGGCAAGGAAGTGTCGCATTTACATTCATTTGAAGTGTAGACGAGGAATACATAACACTTCCCAAATCATATTATATCTTACCATTAAACATAGAAATCAGATGCGATATTGCGTTTTGAGAAGCATTAGAACTCTATCGCTACGATACTTAGACATCTGCAGACGCTATTTCCTAGCAAGGAAGTGTCGCATTTACATTCATTTGAAGTGCAGACGAGGAATACATAACACTTCGCAAATCATATTATATCTTACCATGAAACATAGAAATGAGATGCGATATCGCGTTTTAAGAAGCATTAGAACTCTATTGCTACGATACCTAGACATCTGCAGACGCTACTTCTTAGCAAGGAAGTGTCGCATTTGCATTCATTTGAAGTGTAGACGAGGAATACATAACACTTCGCAAATCATATTATATCTTACCATGAAACATAGAAATGAGATGCGATATTGCGTTTTAACAATCATAAGAACTCTATTGCTACGATCCGTAGACATCTGCAAACGCTATTTCCTTGCAAGGAAGTGTCGCATTTACATTCATTTGAATCGTAGACGAGGAATGCATAACTCTTCGCAATGAATATTATATCTTATCATGAAACATAGATATGAGACGCTATATCTCGTTTTAAGAAGCATTTGAACTCTATTGCTACAATACCTAGACATCTGCAGACGCTATTTCCTAGCAAGGAAGTGTCGCATTCACATTCATTTGAAGTTTAGACGAGGAATACATAACACATAGCAAATCATATTATATCTTACCATGAAACATAGAAATGAGATGCGATATCGCGTTTTAAGAATCATAAGAACTGTATTGCTACGATACCTAGACATCTGCAGACGCTATTTCCTTGGAAGGAAATATCGCATTTACATTCATTTGAATCGTAGACGAGGAATGCATAACACTTCGCAATGATTATTATATCTTATCATGAAACATAGATATGAGATGCAGTATCTCGCTTTAAGAAGCATTTGAACTCTACTGCTACGATACCTAGACATCTGCAGACGCTATTTCCTAGCAAGGGAGTGTCGCATTCACATTCATTTGAAGTGTAGACGAGGAATACATAACACTTCGCAAATCATATTATATCTTACCATGAAACATAGAAATGAGATGCGATATCGCGTTTTAAGAAGCATTAGAACTCTATTGCTACGATAGGTAGACATCTGCAAACGCTATTTCCTAGCAAGGAAGTGTCGCATTTACATTCATTTGAAGTGCAGACGAGGAATACATAACACTTCGCAAATCATATTACACCTTACCATGAAACATAGAAATGAGATGCGATATCGCGTTTTAAGAAGCATTAGAACTCTATTGCTACGATAGGTAGACATCTGCAAACGCCATGTCCTTGCAAGGAAGTGTCGCATTTACATTCATTTGAATCGTATACGAGGAATGCATAACACTTCGCAATGAATATTATATCTTATCATGAAACATAGATATGAGATGCAATATCTCGCTTTAAGAAGCATTAGAACTCTATTGCTACGATACCTAGACATCTGCAAACGCTATTTCCTTGGAAGGAAGTGTCGCATTTACATTCATTTGAATCGTATACGAGGAATGCATAACACTTCGCAATGAATATTGTATCTTATCATGAAACATAGATATGGGATGCAATATCTCGTTTTAAGAAGCATTAGAAATTGCTTGCTACGATACGTAGACATCTGCTAACGCTATTTCTTGGCAAGGAAGTGTCGCATTTACATTCATTTGAAGTGTAGACGAGGAATACATAACACTTCCCAAATCATATTATATCTTACCATGAAACATAGAAATGAGATGCAATATCTCGCTTTAAGAAGCATTTGAACTCTATTGCTACGATACCTAGACATCTGCAGACGCTATTTCCTAGCAAGGAAGTGTCGCATTTACATTCATTTGAAGTGTAGACGAGGAGTACATGACACTTCGCAAATCATATTATATCTTACCATGAAACATAGAAATGAGATGCTATATCGCGTTTTAAGAAGCATTAGAACTCTATCGCTACGATACATAGACATCTGCAGACGCTATTTCCTAGCAAGGAAGTGTCGCTTTTACATTCATTTGAAGTGCAGACGAGGAATAAATAACACTTCGCAAATCATATTATATCTTACCATGAAACATAGAAATGAGATGCGATATCGCGTTTTAAGAAGCATTAGAGCTCTATCGCTACGATACCTGGACATCTGCAGACGCTATTTCCTTTCAAGGAAGTGTCGCATTTACATTCATTTGAAGTGTAGACGAGGAGTACATGACACTTCGCAAATCATATTATATCTTACCATGAAACATAGAAATGAGATGCGATATCGCGTTTTAAGAAGCATTAGAACCCTATTACTACGATAGGTAGACATCTGCAAACGCTATTACCTTGCAAGGAAGTGTCGCATTTACATTCATTTGAAGTGTAGACGAGGAATAAATAACACTTCGCAAATCATATTATATCTTACCATGAAACATAGAAATGAGATGCGTTATCGCGTTTTAAGAAGCATTAGAACTCTATCGCTACGATACTTAGACATCTGCAGACGCTATTTTCTAGCAAGGAAGTGTCGCATTTACATTCATTTGAAGTGTAGACGAGGAATAAATAACAGTTCGCAAATCATATTATATCTTACCATGAAACATAGAAATGAGATGCGATATCGCGTTTTAAGAAGCATTAGAGCTCTATCGCTACGATACCTAGACATCTGCAGACGCTATTTCCTTTCAAGGAAGTGTCGCATTTACATTCAGTTGAAGTGTAGACGAGGAGTACATGACACTTCGCAAATCATATTATATCTTACCATGAAACATAGAAATGAGATGCGATATTGCGTTTTGAGAAGCATTAGAACTCTATCGCTACGATACCTAGACATCTGCAAACGCTATTTCCTTGCAAGGAAGTGTCGCATTTACATTCGTTTGAAGTGTAGACGAGGAATAAATAACAGTTCGCAAATCATATTATATCTTACCATGAAACATAGAAATGAGATGCGATATCGCGTTTTAAAAAGCATTAGAACTCTATTGCTACGATAGGTAGATATTTGCAAACGCTATTTCCTTGCAAGGAAGTGTCGCATTTACATTTATTTGAAGTGTAGACGAGCAATAAATAACACTTCGCAAATCATATTATATCTTACCATGAAACATAGAAATGAGATGCGATATCGCGTTTTAAGAAGCATTAGAACTCTATTGCTACGATAGGTAGACATCTGCAAACGCTATGTCCTTGGAAGGAAGTGTCGCATTTACATTCATTTGAATCGTATACGAGGAATACATAACACTTCGCAAATCATATTATATCTTACCATGACACATAGAAATGAGATGCGATATCGCGTTTTAAAAAGCATTAGAACTCTATTGCTACGATAGGTAGATATCTGCAAACGCTATTTCCTTGCAAGGAAGTGTCGCATTTACATTCATTTGAAGTGTAGACGAGGAATAAATAACACTTCGCAAATCATATTATATCTTACCATGAAACATAGAAATGAGATGCGATATCGCGTTTTAAGAAGCATTAGAACTCTATTGCTACGATAGGTAGACATCTGCAAACGCTATTTCCTAGCAAGGAAGTGTCGCATTTACATTCATTTGAAGTGCAGACGAGGAATACATAACACTTCGCAAGTCATATTACATCTTACAATGAAACATAGAAATGAGATGCGATATCGCGTTTTAAGAAGCATTGGAACTCTATTGCTACGAAGGTAGACATCTGCAAACGCTATGTCCTTGCAAGGAAGTGTCGCATTTACATTCATTTGAATCGTATACGAGGAATGCATAACACTTCGCAAATCATATTATATCCTACCATGAAACATAGAAATGAGATGCGATATCGCGTTTTAAGAAGCATTAGAACTCCATCGCTACGATACTTAGACATCTGCAGACGCTATTTCCTAGCAAGGAAGTGTCGCATTTACATTCATTTGAAGTGTAGACGAGGAATACATAACACTTCGCAAATCATATTATATCTTACCATGAAACATAGAAATGAGATGCGATATCGCGTTTTAAAAAGCATTAGAACTCTATTGCTACGATAGGTAGATATCTGCAAACGCTATTTCCTTGCAAGGAAGTGTCGCATTTACATTTATTTGAAGTGTAGACGAGGAATACATGACACTTCGCAAATCATATTATATCTTACCATGAAACATTGAAATGAGATGCGATATCGCGTTTTAAGAAGCATTAGAACTCCATTGCTACGACAGGTAGATATCTGCAAACGCTATTTCCTAGCGAGGAAGTGTGGCATTCACATTCATTTGAAGTGTAGACGAGGAATACATAACACTTCGCAAATCATATTGTATCTTACCATGAAAGATAGAAATGAGATGCGATATCGCGTTTTAAGAATCATAAGAACTCTATTGCTACGATACGTAGACATCTGCAAACGCTATTTCCTTGCAAGGAAGTGTCGCATTTACATTCATTTGAATTGTAGACGAGGAATACATAACACTTCGCAAATCATATTATATCTTACCGTGAAACATAGAAATGAGATGCGATATCGCGTTCTAAGAAGCATTAGAACACTACTGCTACGATAGGTAGACATTTGCAAACGCTATTTCCTTGCAAGGAAGTGTCGCATTTGCATTCATTTGAAGTGTAGACGAGAAATACATATCACTCCCCAAATCATAGTATATCTTACCATGAAACATAGAAATGAGATGCTATATCGCGTTTTAAGAAGCATTAGAACTCTACTGCTACGATACGCAGACATCTGCAAACGCTATTTCCTAGCGAGGAAGTGTCACATTCACATTCATTTGAAGTGTAGACGAGGAATACATAACACCTCGCAAATCATATTATATCTTACCATGAAACATAGAAATGAGATGCGATATCGCGTTTTAAGAAGCATTAGAACACTATTGCTACGATACGTAGACATCTGCAAACGCTATTTCCTAGCGAGGAAGTGTCGCATTTACATTCATTTGAAGTGCAGACGAGGAATACATAACACTTCGCAAATCATATTATATCTTACCATGAAACATAGAAATGAGATGCGATATCGCGTTTTAAGAAGCATTAGAACTCTATTGCTACGATACCTAGACATCTGCAGACGCTACTTCTTAGCAAGGAAGTGTCGCATTTGCATTCATTTGAAGTGTAGACGAGGAATACATAACACTTCGCAAATCATATTATATCTTACCATGAAACATAGAAATGAGATGCAATATTGCGTTTTAACAATCATAAGAACTCTATTGCTACGATCCGTAGACATCTGCAAACGCTATTTCCTTGCAAGGAAGTGTCGCATTTACATTCATTTGAATCGTAGACGAGGAATGCATAACTCTTCGCAAATCATATTATATCTTACCATGAAACATAGAAATGAGATGCGACATCGCGTTCTAAGAAGCATTAGAACACTACTGCTACGATAGGTAGACATTTGCAAACGCTATTTCCTTGCAAGGAAGTGTCGCATTTACATTCATTTGAAGTGTAGACGAGGAGTACATAACACTCCGCAAATCATATTATATCTTACCATGAAACATAGAAATGAGATGCGATATCGCGTTTTAAGAATCATAAGAACTCCATTGCTACGATACGTAGACACCTGCAAACGCTATTTCCTTGGAAGGAAGTGTCGCATTTACATTCATTTGAATCGTATACGAGGAATGCATAACACTTCGCAATGAATATTATATCTTATCATGAAACATAGATATGAGATGCAATATCTCGCTTTAAGAAGCATTTGAACTCTACTGCTACGATACCTAGACATCTGCAGACGCTATCTCCTAGCAAGGAAGTGTCGCATTTACATTCATTTGAAGTGTAGACGAGGAATACATGACACTTCGCAAATCATATTATATCTTACCATTAAACATAGAAATGAGATGCGATATTGCGTTTTGAGAAGCATTAGAACTCTATCGCTACGATACCTAGACATCTGCAGACGCTATTTCCATTCAAGGAAGTGTCGCATTTACATTCATTTGAAGTGTAGACGAGGAGTACATGACACTTCGCAAATCATATTATATCTTACCATGAAACATAGAAATGAGATGCGATATCGCGTTTTAAAAAGCATTAGAACTCTATTGCTACGATAGGTAGATATCTGCAAACGCTATTTCCTTGCAAGGAAGTGTCGCATTTACATTCATTTGAAGTGTAGACGAAGAATAAATAACACTTCGCAAATCATATTATATCTTACCATGAAACATAGATATGAGACGCGATATCGCGTTTTAAGAAGCATTAGAACTCTATTGCTACGATAGGTAGACATCTGCAAACGCTATTTCCTAGCAAGGAAGTGTCGCATTTACATTCATTTGAAGTGCAGACGAGGAATACATAACACTTCGCAAATCATATTATATCTTACAATGAAACATAGAAATGAGATGCGATATCGCGTTTTAAGAAGCATTAGAACTCTATTGCTACGATAGGTAGACATCTGCAAACGCTATGTCCTTGCAAGGAAGTGTCGCATTTACATTCATTTGTATCGTATACGAGGAATGCATAACACTTCGCAATGAATATTATATCTTATCATGAAACATAGATATGAGATGCAATATCTCGCTTTAAGAAGCATTTGAACTCTACTGCTACGATACCTAGACATCTGGAGACGCTATCTCCTAGCAAGGAAGTGTCGCATTTACATTCATTTGAAGTGTAGACGAGGAATACATGACACTTCGCAAATCATATTATATCTTACCATTAAACATAGAAATGAGATGCGATATTGCGTTTTGAGAAGCATTAGAACTCTATCGCTGCGATACCTAGACATCTGCAGACGCTATTTCCATTCAAGGAAGTGTCGCATTTACATTCATTTGAAGTGTAGACGAGGAATAAATAACACTTCGCAAATCATATTATATCTTACCATGAAACATAGAAATGAGATGCGATATCGCGTTTTAAGAAGCATTAGAGATCTATCGCAACGATACTTAGACATCTGCAGACGCTATTTCCTTGCAAGGAAGTGTCGCATTTACATTCATTTGAAGTGTAGACGAGGAATACATAACACTTAGCAAATCATATTATATCTTACCATGAAACATAGAAATGAGATGCGATATCGCGTTTTAAGTATCATAAGAACTCTATTGCTACGATAGGTAGACATCTGCAAACGCTATGTCCTTGGAAGGAAGTGTCGCATTTACATTCATTTGAATCGTATACGAGGAATACATAACACTTCGCAAATCATATTATATCTTACCATGACACATAGAAATGAGATGCGATATCGCGTTTTAAAAAGCATTAGAACTCTATTGCTACGATAGGTAGATATCTGCAAACGCTATTTCCTTGCAAGGAAGTGTCGCATTTACATTCATTTGAAGTGTAGACGAGGAATAAATAACACTTCGCAAATCATATTATATCTTACCATGAAACATAGAAATGAGATGCGATATCGCGTTTTAAGAAGCATTAGAACTCTATTGCTACGATAGGTAGACATCTGCAAACGCTATTTCCTAGCAAGGAAGTGTCGCATTTACATTCATTTGAAGTGCAGACGAGGAATACATAACACTTCGCAAGTCATATTACATCTTACAATGAAACATAGAAATGAGATGCGATATCGCGTTTTAAGAAGCATTGGAACTCTATTGCTACGAAGGTAGACATCTGCAAACGCTATGTCCTTGCAAGGAAGTGTCGCATTTACATTCATTTGAATCGTATACGAGGAATGCATAACACTTCGCAAATCATATTATATCCTACCATGAAACATAGAAATGAGATGCGATATCGCGTTTTAAGAAGCATTAGAACTCCATCGCTACGATACTTAGACATCTGCAGACGCTATTTCCTAGCAAGGAAGTGTCGCATTTACATTCATTTGAAGTGTAGACGAGGAATACATAACACTTCGCAAATCATATTATATCTTACCATGAAACATAGAAATGAGATGCGATATCGCGTTTTAAAAAGCATTAGAACTCTATTGCTACGATAGGTAGATATCTGCAAACGCTATTTCCTTGCAAGGAAGTGTCGCATTTACATTTATTTGAAGTGTAGACGAGGAATACATGACACTTCGCAAATCATATTATATCTTACCATGAAACATTGAAATGAGATGCGATATCGCGTTTTAAGAAGCATTAGAACTCCATTGCTACGACAGGTAGATATCTGCAAACGCTATGTCCTTGCAGGGAAGTGTCGCATTTACATTGATTTGAATCGTAAACGAGGAATGCATAACACTTCGCCATGAATATTATATCTTATCATGAAACATAGATATGAGATGCAATATCTCGCTTTAAGAAGCATTTGAACTCTATTGCTACGATACCTAGACATCTGCAGATGCTATTTCCTAGCAAGGAAGTGTCGCATTTACATTCATTTGAAATGTAGACGAGGAATACATAACACTTAGCAAATCATATTATATCTTACCATGAAACATAGAAATGAGATGCGATATCGCGTTTTAAGAATCATAAGAACTCTATTGCTACGATACGTAGACATCTGCAAACGCTATTTCCTTGGAAGGAAGTGTCGCATTTACATTCATTTGAATCGTATACGAGGAATGCATAACACTTCGCAATGAATATTATATCTTATCATGAAACATAGATATGAGATGCAGTATCTCGCTTTAAGAAGCATTTGAACTCTACTGCTACGATACCTAGTCATCTGCAGACGCTATTTCCTAGCAAGGAAGTGTCGCATTTACATTCATTTGAAGTGTAGACGAGGAGTACATGACACTTCGCAAATCATATTATATCTTACCATGAAACATAGAAATGAGATGCGATTTCGCGTTTTAAGAAGCATTAGAACTCTATTGCTACGATAGGTAGACATCTGCAAACGCTATTTCCTTGGAAGGAAGTGTCGCATTTACATTCATTTGAATCGTATACGAGGAATGCATAACACTTCGCAATGAATATTATATCTTATCATGAAACATAGATATGAGATGCAGTATCTCGCTTTAAGAAGCATTTGAACTCTACTGCTACGATACCTAGACATCTGCAGACGCTATTTCCTAGCAAGGAAGTGTCGCATTTACATTCATTTGAAATGTAGACGAGGAATACATAACACTTAGCAAATCATATTATATCCTACCATGAAACATAGAAATGAGATGCTATATCGCGTTTTAAGAAGCATTAGAACTCTATCGCTACGATACTTAGACATCTGCAGACGCTATTTCCTAGCAAGGAAGTGTCGCATTTACATTCATTTGAAGTGTAGACGAGGAGTACATGACACTTCGCAAATCATATTATATCTTACCATGAAACATAGAAATGAGATGCGATATCGCGTTTTAAGAAGCATTAGAACTCTATTGCTACGATACCTAGACATCTGCAGACGCTACTTCTTAGCAAGGAAGTGTCGCATTTGCATTCATTTGAAGTGTAGACGAGGAATACATAACACTTCGCAAATCATATTATAACTTACCATGAAACATAGAAATGAGATGCGATATTGCGTTTTAACAATCATAAGAACTCTATTGCTACGATCCGTAGACATCTGCAAACGCTATTTCCTTGCAAGGAAGTGTCGCATTTACATTCATTTGAATCGTAGACGAGGAATGCATAACTCTTCGCAAATCATATTATATCTTACCATGAAACATAGAAATGAGATGCGACATCGCGTTCTAAGAAGCATTAGAACACTACTGCTACGATAGGTAGACATTTGCAAACGCTATTTCCTTGCAAGGAAGTGTCGCATTTACATTCATTTGAAGTGTAGACGAGGAGTACATAACACTCCGCAAATCATATTATATCTTACCATGAAACATAGAAATGAGATGCGATATCGCGTTTTAAGAATCATAAGAACTCTATTGCTACGATACGTAGAGATCTGCAAACGCTATTTCCTTGCAAGGCAGTGTCGCATTTACATTCATTTGAATCGTAGACGTGGAATGCATAACACTTCGCAATGAATATTATATCTTATCATGAAACATAGATATGAGATGCAATATCTCGTTTTAAGAAGCATTTGAACTCTATTGCTTCGATACGTAGACATCTGCAAACGCTATTTCCTAGCGAGGAAGTGTGGCATTCACATTCATTTGAAGTGTAGACGAGGAATACATAACACTTCGCAAATCATATTGTATCTTACCATGAAAGATAGAAATGAGATGCGATATCGCGTTTTAAGAATCATAAGAACTCTATTGCTACGATACGTAGACATCTGCAAACGCTATTTCCTTGCAAGGAAGTGTCGCATTTACATTCATTTGAATTGTAGACGAGGAATACATAACACTTCGCAAATCATATTATATCTTACCGTGAAACATAGAAATGAGATGCGATATCGCGTTCTAAGAAGCATTAGAACACTACTGCTACGATAGGTAGACATTTGCAAACGCTATTTCCTTGCAAGGAAGTGTCGCATTTGCATTCATTTGAAGTGTAGACGAGAAATACATATCACTCCCCAAATCATAGTATATCTTACCATGAAACATAGAAATGAGATGCTATATCGCGTTTTAAGAAGCATTAGAACTCTACTGCTACGATACGCAGACATCTGCAAACGCTATTTCCTAGCGAGGAAGTGTCACATTCACATTCATTTGAAGTGTAGACGAGGAATACATAACACCTCGCAAATCATATTATATCTTACCATGAAACATAGAAATGAGATGCGATATCGCGTTTTAAGAAGCATTAGAACACTATTGCTACGATACGTAGACATCTGCAAACGCTATTTCCTAGCGAGGAAGTGTCGCATTTACATTCATTTGAAGTGCAGACGAGGAATACATAACACTTCGCAAATCATATTATATCTTACCATGAAACATAGAAATGAGATGCGATATCGCGTTTTAAGAAGCATTAGAACTCTATTGCTACGATACCTAGACATCTGCAGACGCTACTTCTTAGCAAGGAAGTGTCGCATTTGCATTCATTTGAAGTGTAGACGAGGAATACATAACACTTCGCAAATCATATTATATCTTACCATGAAACATAGAAATGAGATGCAATATTGCGTTTTAACAATCATAAGAACTCTATTGCTACGATCCGTAGACATCTGCAAACGCTATTTCCTTGCAAGGAAGTGTCGCATTTACATTCATTTGAATCGTAGACGAGGAATGCATAACTCTTCGCAAATCATATTATATCTTACCATGAAACATAGAAATGAGATGCGACATCGCGTTCTAAGAAGCATTAGAACACTACTGCTACGATAGGTAGACATTTGCAAACGCTATTTCCTTGCAAGGAAGTGTCGCATTTACATTCATTTGAAGTGTAGACGAGGAGTACATAACACTCCGCAAATCATATTATATCTTACCATGAAACATAGAAATGAGATGCGATATCGCGTTTTAAGAATCATAAGAACTCCATTGCTACGATACGTAGACACCTGCAAACGCTATTTCCTTGGAAGGAAGTGTCGCATTTACATTCATTTGAATCGTATACGAGGAATGCATAACACTTCGCAATGAATATTATATCTTATCATGAAACATAGATATGAGATGCAATATCTCGCTTTAAGAAGCATTTGAACTCTACTGCTACGATACCTAGACATCTGCAGACGCTATCTCCTAGCAAGGAAGTGTCGCATTTACATTCATTTGAAGTGTAGACGAGGAATACATGACACTTCGCAAATCATATTATATCTTACCATTAAACATAGAAATGAGATGCGATATTGCGTTTTGAGAAGCATTAGAACTCTATCGCTACGATACCTAGACATCTGCAGACGCTATTTCCATTCAAGGAAGTGTCGCATTTACATTCATTTGAAGTGTAGACGAGGAGTACATGACACTTCGCAAATCATATTATATCTTACCATGAAACATAGAAATGAGATGCGATATCGCGTTTTAAAAAGCATTAGAACTCTATTGCTACGATAGGTAGATATCTGCAAACGCTATTTCCTTGCAAGGAAGTGTCGCATTTACATTCATTTGAAGTGTAGACGAAGAATAAATAACACTTCGCAAATCATATTATATCTTACCATGAAACATAGATATGAGACGCGATATCGCGTTTTAAGAAGCATTAGAACTCTATTGCTACGATAGGTAGACATCTGCAAACGCTATTTCCTAGCAAGGAAGTGTCGCATTTACATTCATTTGAAGTGCAGACGAGGAATACATAACACTTCGCAAATCATATTATATCTTACAATGAAACATAGAAATGAGATGCGATATCGCGTTTTAAGAAGCATTAGAACTCTATTGCTACGATAGGTAGACATCTGCAAACGCTATGTCCTTGCAAGGAAGTGTCGCATTTACATTCATTTGTATCGTATACGAGGAATGCATAACACTTCGCAATGAATATTATATCTTATCATGAAACATAGATATGAGATGCAATATCTCGCTTTAAGAAGCATTTGAACTCTACTGCTACGATACCTAGACATCTGGAGACGCTATCTCCTAGCAAGGAAGTGTCGCATTTACATTCATTTGAAGTGTAGACGAGGAATACATGACACTTCGCAAATCATATTATATCTTACCATTAAACATAGAAATGAGATGCGATATTGCGTTTTGAGAAGCATTAGAACTCTATCGCTGCGATACCTAGACATCTGCAGACGCTATTTCCATTCAAGGAAGTGTCGCATTTACATTCATTTGAAGTGTAGACGAGGAATAAATAACACTTCGCAAATCATATTATATCTTACCATGAAACATAGAAATGAGATGCGATATCGCGTTTTAAGAAGCATTAGAGATCTATCGCAACGATACTTAGACATCTGCAGACGCTATTTCCTTGCAAGGAAGTGTCGCATTTACATTCATTTGAAGTGTAGACGAGGAATACATAACACTTAGCAAATCATATTATATCTTACCATGAAACATAGAAATGAGATGCGATATCGCGTTTTAAGTATCATAAGAACTCTATTGCTACGATACCTAGACATCTGCAAACGCTATTTCCTAGCAAGGAAGTGTCGCATTTACATTCATTTGAAGTGCAGACGAGGAATACATAACACTTCGCAAATCATATTATATCTTACAATGAAACATAGAAATGAGATGCGATATCGCGTTTTAAGAAGCATTAGAACTCTATTGCTACGATAGGTAGACATCTGCAAACGCTATGTCCTTGCAAGGAAGTGTCGCATTTACATTCATTTGAATCGTATACGAGGAATGCATAACACTTCGCAATGAATATTATATCTTATCATGAAACATAGATATGAGATGCAATATCTCGCTTTAAGAAGCATTTGAACTCTACTGCTACGTTACCTAGACATCTGGAGACGCTATCTCCTAGCAAGGAAGTGTCGCATTTACATTCATTTGAAGTGTAGACGAGGAATACATGACACTTCGCAAATCATATTATATCTTACCATTAAACATAGAAATGAGATGCGATATTGCGTTTTGAGAAGCATTAGAACTCTATCGCTACGATACTTAGACATCTGCAGACGGTATTTCCTAGCAAGGAAGTGTCGCATTTACATTCATTTGAAGTGTAGACGAGGAGTACATGACACTTCGCAAATCATATTATATCTTACCATGAGACATAGAAATGAGATGCGATATCGCGTTTTAAAAAGCATTAGAACTCTATTGCTACGATAGGTAGATATCTGCAAACGCTATTTCCTTGCAAGGAAGTGTCGCATTTACATTTATTTGAAGTGTAGACGAGGAATAAATAACACTTCGCAAATCATATTATATCCTACCATGAAACATAGATATGAGATGCGATATCGCGTTTTAAGAAGCATTAGAACTCTATCGCTACGATACTTAGATATCTGCAGACGCTATTTCCTTGCAAGGAAGTGCCGCATTTACATTCATTTGAATCGTATACGAGGAATGCATAACACTTCGCAATGAATATTATATCTTATCATGAAACATAGATATGAGATGCAATATCTCGTTTTAAGAAGCATTAGAAATTGCTTGCTACGATACGTAGACATCTGCTAACGCTATTTCTTGGCAAGGAAGTGTCGCATTTACATTCATTTGAAGTGTAGACGAGGAATACATAACACTTCCCAAATCATATTATATCTTACCATGAAACATAGAAATGAGATGCAATATCTCGCTTTAAGATGCATTTGAACTCTATTGCTACGATACCTAGACATCTGCAGACGCTATTTCCTAGCAAGGAAGTGTCGCATTTACATTCATTTGAAGTGTAGACGAGGAATACATGACACTTCGCAAATCATATTATATCTTACCATTAAACATAGAAATGAGATGCGATATTGCGTTTTGAGAAGCATTAGAACTCTATCGCTACGATACTTAGACATCTGCAGACGCTATGTCCTAGCAAGGAAGTGTCGCATTTACATTCATTTGAAGTGCAGACGAGGAATACATAACACTTCGCAAATCATATTATATCTTACCATGAAACATAGAAATGAGATGCGATATCGCGTTTTAAGAAGCATTAGAACTCTATTGCTACGATACCTAGACATCTGCAGACGCTACTTCCTAGCAAGGAAGTGTCGCATTTGCATTCATTTGAAGTGTAGACGAGGAATGCATAACTCTTCGCAATGAATATTATATCTTATCATGAAACATAGATATGAGATGCTATATCTCGTTTTAAGAAGCATTTGAACTCTATTGCTACGATACCTAGACATCTGCAGACGCTATTTCCTAGCAAGGAAGTGTCGCATTCACATTCATTTGAAGTTTAGACGAGGAATACATAACACTTAGCAAATCATATTATATCTTACCATGAAACATAGAAATGAGATGCGATATCGCGTTTTAAGAATCATAAGAATTGTATTGCTACGATACCTAGACATCTGCAGACGCTATTTCCTAGCAAGGAAGTGTCGCATTTACATTCATTTGAAGTGTAGACGAGGAGTACATGACACTTCGCAAATCATATTATATCTTACCATGAAACATAGAAATGAGATGCTATATCGCGTTTTAAGAAGCATTAGAACTCTATCGCTACGATACTTAGACATCTGCAGACGCTATTTCCTAGCAAGGAAGTGTCGCATTTACATTCATTTGAAGTGTAGACGAGGAGTACATGACACTTCGCAAATCATATTATATCTTACCATGAAACATAGAAATGAGATGCTATATCGCGTTTTAAGAAGCATTAGAACTCTATCGCTACGATACTTAGACATCTGCAGACGCTATTTCCTAGCAAGGAAGTGTCGCTTTTACATTCATTTGAAGTGCAGACGAGGAATAAATAACACTTCGCAAATCATATTATATCTTACCATGAAACATAGAAATGAGATGCGATATCGCGTTTTAAGAATCATAAGAACTCCATTGCTACGATACGTAGACACCTGCAAACGCTATTTCCTTGGAAGGAAGTGTCGCATTTACATTCATTTGAATCGTATACGAGGAATGCATAACACTTCGCAATGAATATTATATCTTATCATGAAACATAGATATGAGATGCAATATCTCGCTTTAAGAAGCATTTGAACTCTACTGCTACGATACCTAGACATCTGCAGACGCTATCTCCTAGCAAGGAAGTGTCGCATTTACATTCATTTGAAGTGTAGACGAGGAATACATGACACTTCGCAAATCATATTATATCTTACCATTAAACATAGAAATGAGATGCGATATTGCGTTTTGAGAAGCATTAGAACTCTATCGCTACGATACCTAGACATCTGCAGACGCTATTTCCATTCAAGGAAGTGTCGCATTTACATTCATTTGAAGTGTAGACGAGGAGTACATGACACTTCGCAAATCATATTATATCTTACAATGAAACATAGAAATGAGATGCGATATCGCGTTTTAAGAAGCATTAGAACTCTATTGCTACGATAGGTAGACATCTGCAAACGCTATGTCCTTGCAAGGAAGTGTCGCTTTTACATTCATTTGTATCGTATACGAGGAATGCATAACACTTCGCAATGAATATTATATCTTATCATGAAACATAGATATGAGATGCAATATCTCGCTTTAAGGAGCATTTGAACTCTACTGCTACGATACCTAGACATCTGGAGACGCTATCTCCTAGCAAGGAAGTGTCGCATTTACATTCATTTGAAGTGTAGACGAGGAATACATGACACTTCGCAAATCATATTATATCTTACCATTAAACATAGAAATGAGATGCGATATTGCGTTTTGAGAAGCATTAGAACTCTATCGCTACGATACTTAGACATCTGCAGACGGTATTTCCTAGCAAGGAAGTGTCGCATTTACATTCATTTGAAGTGTAGACGAGGAGTACATGACACTTCGCAAATCATATTATATCTTACCATGAGACATAGAAATTAGATGCGATATCGCGTTTTAAAAATCATTAGAACTCTATTGCTACGATAGGTAGATATCTGCAAACGCTATTTCCTTGCAAGGAAGTGTCGCATTTACATTTATTTGAAGTGTAGACGAGGAATAAATAACACTTCGCAAATCATATTATATCCTACCATGAAACATAGATATGAGATGCGATATCGCGTTTTAAGAAGCATTAGAACTCTATCGCTACGATACTTAGATATCTGCAGACGCTATTTCCTTGCAAGGAAGTGTCGCATTTACATTCATTTGAAGTGTAGACGAGGAATACATAACACTTCGCAAATCATATTATATCTTACCATGAAACATAGAAATGAGATGCGATATCGCGTTTTAAGAATCATAAGAACTCCATTGCTACGATACGTAGACACCTGCAGACGCTATTTCCTTGGAAGGAAGTGTCGCATTTACATTCATTTGAATCGTATACGAGGAATGCATAACACTTCGCAATGAATATTATATCTTATCATGAAACATAGATATGAGATGCAATATCTCGCTTTAAGAAGCATTTGAACTCTACTGCTACGATACCTAGACATCTTCAGACGCTATCTCCTAGCAAGGAAGTGTCGCATTTACATTCATTTGAAGTGTAGACGAGGAATACATGACACTTCGCAAATCATATTATATCTTACCATTAAACATAGAAATGAGATGCGATATTGCGTTTTGAGAAGCATTAGAACTCTATCGCTACGATACTTAGACATCTGCAGACGCTATTTCCTAGCAAGGAAGTGTCGCATTTACATTCATTTGAAGTGCAGACGAGGAATACATAACACTTCGCAAATCATATTATATCTTACCATGAAACATAGAAATGAGATGCGATATCGCGTTTTAAGAAGCATTAGAACTTTATTGCTACGATACCTAGACATCTGCAGACGCTACTTCCTAGCAAGGAAGTGTCGCATTTGCATTCATTTGAAGTGTAGACGAGGAATGCATAACTCTTCGCAATGAATATTATATCTTATCATGAAACATAGATATGAGATGCTATATCTCGTTTTAAGAAGCATTTGAACTCTATTGCTACGATACCTAGACATCTGCAGACGCTATTTCCTAGCAAGGAAGTGTCGCATTCACATTCATTTGAAGTTTAGACGAGGAATACATAACACTTAGCAAATCATATTATATCTTACCATGAAACATAGAAATGAGATGCTATAACGCGTTTTAAGAAGCATTAGAACTCTATCGCTACGATACTTAGACATCTGCAGACGCTATTTCCTAGCAAGGAAGTGTCGCTTTTACATTCATTTGAAGTGCAGACGAGGAATAAATAACACTTCGCAAATCATATTATATCCTACCATGAAACATAGATATGAGATGCGATATCGCGTTTTAAGAAGCATTAGAACTCTATCGCTACGATACTTAGATATCTGCAGACGCTATTTCCTTGCAAGGAAGTGTCGCATTTACATTCATTTGAAGTGTAGACGAGGAATACATAACACTTCGCAAATCATATTATATCTTACCATGAAACATAGAAATAAGATGCGATATCGCGTTTTAAGAATCATAAGAACTCCATTGCTACGATACGTAGACACCTGCAAACGCTATTTCCTTGGAAGGAAGTGTCGCATTTACATTCATTTGAATCGTATACGAGGAATGCATAACACTTCGCAAAGAATATTATATCTTATCATGAAACATAGATATGAGATGCAATATCTCGCTTTAAGAAGCATTTGAACTCTACTGCTACGATACCTAGACATCTGCAGACGCTATCTCCTAGCAAGGAAGTGTCGCATTTACATTCATTTGAAGTGTAGACGAGGAATACATGACACTTCGCAAATCATATTATATCTTACCATTAAACATAGAAATGAGATGCGATATTGCGTTTTGAGAGGCATTAGAACTCTATCGCTACGATACCTAGACATCTGCAGACGCTATTTCCATTCAAGGAAGTGTCGCATTTACATTCATTTGAAGTGTAGAGGAGGAGTACGTGACACTTCGCAAATCATATTATATCTTACCATGAAACATAGAAATGAGATGCGATATCGCGTTTTAAAAAGCATTAGAACTCTATTGCTATGATAGGTAGATATCTGCAAACGCTATTTCCTTGCAAGGAAGTGTCGCATTTACATTTATTTGAAGTGTAGACGAGCAATAAATAACACTTCGCAAATCATATTATATCCTACCATGAAACATAGAAATGAGATGCGATATCGCGTTTTAAGAAGCATTAGAACTCTATCGCTACGATACTTAGACATCTGCAGACGCTATTTCCTTGCAAGGAAGTGTCGCATTTACATTCATTTGAAGTGTAGACGAGGAATACATGACACTTCGCAAATCATATTATATCTTACCATTAAACATAGAAATCAGATGCGATATTGCGTTTTGAGAAGCATTAGAACTCTATCGCTACGATACTTAGACATCTGCAGACGCTATTTCCTAGCAAGGAAGTGTCGCATTTACATTCATTTGAAGTGCAGACGAGGAATACATAACACTTCGCAAATCATATTATATCTTACCATGAAACATAGAAATGAGATGCGATATCGCGTTTTAAGAAGCATTAGAACTCTATTGCTACGATACCTAGACATCTGCAGACGCTACTTCTTAGCAAGGAAGTGTCGCATTTGCATTCATTTGAAGTGTAGACGAGGAATACATAACACTTCGCAAATCATATTATATCTTACCATGAAACATAGAAATGAGATGCGATATTGCGTTTTAACAATCATAAGAACTCTATTGCTACGATCCGTAGACATCTGCAAACGCTATTTCCTTGCAAGGAAGTGTCGCATTTACATTCATTTGAATCGTAGACGAGGAATGCATAACTCTTCGCAATGAATATTATATCTTATCATGAAACATAGATATGAGACGCTATATCTCGTTTTAAGAAGCATTTGAACTCTATTGCTACAATACCTAGACATCTGCAGACGCTATTTCCTAGCAAGGAAGTGTCGCATTCACATTCATTTGAAGTTTAGACGAGGAATACATAACACATAGCAAATCATATTATATCTTACCATGAAACATAGAAATGAGATGCGATATCGCGTTTTAAGAATCATAAGAACTGTATTGCTACGATACCTAGACATCTGCAGACGCTATTTCCTTGGAAGGAAATATCGCATTTACATTCATTTGAATCGTAGACGAGGAATGCATAACACTTCGCAATGATTATTATATCTTATCATGAAACATAGATATGAGATGCAGTATCTCGCTTTAAGAAGCATTTGAACTCTACTGCTACGATACCTAGACATCTGCAGACGCTATTTCCTAGCAAGGGAGTGTCGCATTCACATTCATTTGAAGTGTAGACGAGGAATACATAACACTTCGCAAATCATATTATATCTTACCATGAAACATAGAAATGAGATGCGATATCGCGTTTTAAGAAGCATTAGAACTCTATTGCTACGATAGGTAGACATCTGCAAACGCTATTTCCTAGCAAGGAAGTGTCGCATTTACATTCATTTGAAGTGCAGACGAGGAATACATAACACTTCGCAAATCATATTACATCTTACCATGAAACATAGAAATGAGATGCGATATCGCGTTTTAAGAAGCATTAGAACTCTATTGCTACGATAGGTAGACATCTGCAAACGCCATGTCCTTGCAAGGAAGTGTCGCATTTACATTCATTTGAATCGTATACGAGGAATGCATAACACTTCGCAATGAATATTATATCTTATCATGAAACATAGATATGAGATGCAATATCTCGCTTTAAGAAGCATTAGAACTCTATTGCTACGATACCTAGACATCTGCAAACGCTATTTCCTTGGAAGGAAGTGTCGCATTTACATTCATTTGAAGTGTAGACGAGGAGTACATGACACTTCGCAAATCATATTATATCTTACCATGAAACATAGAAATGAGATGCGATATCGCGTTTTAAGAAGCATTAGAACCCTATTACTACGATAGGTAGACATCTGCAAACGCTATTACCTTGCAAGGAAGTGTCGCATCTACATTCATTTGAAGTGTAGACGAGGAATAAATAACACTTCGCAAATCATATTATATCTTACCATGAAACATAGAAATGAGATGCGTTATCGCGTTTTAAGAAGCATTAGAACTCTATCGCTACGATACTTAGACATCTGCAGACGCTATTTTCTAGCAAGGAAGTGTCGCATTTACATTCATTTGAAGTGTAGACGAGGAATAAATAACAGTTCGCAAATCATATTATATCTTACCATGAAACATAGAAATGAGATGCGATATCGCGTTTTAAGAAGCATTAGAGCTCTATCGCTACGATACCTAGACATCTGCAGACGCTATTTCCTTTCAAGGAAGTGTCGCATTTACATTCAGTTGAAGTGTAGACGAGGAGTACATGACACTTCGCAAATCATATTATATCTTACCATGAAACATAGAAATGAGATGCGATATTGCGTTTTGAGAAGCATTAGAACTCTATCGCTACGATACCTAGACATCTGCAAACGCTATTTCCTTGCAAGGAAGTGTCGCATTTACATTCATTTGAAGTGTAGACGAGGAATAAATAACAGTTCGCAAATCATATTATATCTTACCATGAAACATAGAAATGAGATGCGATATCGCGTTTTAAAAAGCATTAGAACTCTATTGCTACGATAGGTAGATATTTGCAAACGCTATTTCCTTGCAAGGAAGTGTCGCATTTACATTTATTTGAAGTGTAGACGAGCAATAAATAACACTTCGCAAATCATATTATATCCTACCATGAAACATAGAAATGAGATGCGATATCGCGTTTTAAGAAGCATTAGAACTCTATTGCTACGATAGGTAGACATCTGCAAACGCTATGTCCTTGGAAGGAAGTGTCGCATTTACATTCATTTGAATCGTATACGAGGAATACATAACACTTCGCAAATCATATTATATCTTACCATGACACATAGAAATGAGATGCGATATCGCGTTTTAAAAAGCATTAGAACTCTATTGCTACGATAGGTAGATATCTGCAAACGCTATTTCCTTGCAAGGAAGTGTCGCATTTACATTCATTTGAAGTGTAGACGAGGAATAAATAACACTTCGCAAATCATATTATATCTTACCATGAAACATAGAAATGAGATGCGATATCGCGTTTTAAGAAGCATTAGAACTCTATTGCTACGATAGGTAGACATCTGCAAACGCTATTTCCTAGCAAGGAAGTGTCGCATTTACATTCATTTGAAGTGCAGACGAGGAATACATAACACTTCGCAAGTCATATTACATCTTACAATGAAACATAGAAATGAGATGCGATATCGCGTTTTAAGAAGCATTGGAACTCTATTGCTACGAAGGTAGACATCTGCAAACGCTATGTCCTTGCAAGGAAGTGTCGCATTTACATTCATTTGAATCGTATACGAGGAATGCATAACACTTCGCAAATCATATTATATCCTACCATGAAACATAGAAATGAGATGCGATATCGCGTTTTAAGAAGCATTAGAACTCCATCGCTACGATACTTAGACATCTGCAGACGCTATTTCCTAGCAAGGAAGTGTCGCATTTACATTCATTTGAAGTGTAGACGAGGAATACATAACACTTCGCAAATCATATTATATCTTACCATGAAACATAGAAATGAGATGCGATATCGCGTTTTAAAAAGCATTAGAACTCTATTGCTACGATAGGTAGATATCTGCAAACGCTATTTCCTTGCAAGGAAGTGTCGCATTTACATTTATTTGAAGTGTAGACGAGGAATACATGACACTTCGCAAATCATATTATATCTTACCATGAAACATTGAAATGAGATGCGATATCGCGTTTTAAGAAGCATTAGAACTCCATTGCTACGACAGGTAGACATCTGCAAACGCTATGTCCTTGCAGGGAAGTGTCGCATTTACATTCATTTGAATCGTAAACGAGGAATGCATAACACTTCGCCATGAATATTATATCTTATCATGAAACATAGATATGAGATGCAATATCTCGCTTTAAGAAGCATTTGAACTCTATTGCTACGATACCTAGACATCTGCAGATGCTATTTCCTAGCAAGGAAGTGTCGCATTTACATTCATTTGAAATGTAGACGAGGAATACATAACACTTAGCAAATCATATTATATCTTACCATGAAACATAGAAATGAGATGCGATATCGCGTTTTAAGAATCATAAGAACTCTATTGCTACGATACGTAGACATCTGCAAACGCTATTTCCTTGGAAGGAAGTGTCGCATTTACATTCATTTGAATCGTATACGAGGAATGCATAACACTTCGCAATGAATATTATATCTTATCATGAAACATAGATATGAGATGCAGTATCTCGCTTTAAGAAGCATTTGAACTCTACTGCTACGATACCTAGACATCTGCAGACGCTATTTCCTAGCAAGGAAGTGTCGCATTTACATTCATTTGAAGTGTAGACGAGGAGTACATGACACTTCGCAAATCATATTATATCTTACCATGAAACATAGAAATGAGATGCGATTTCGCGTTTTAAGAAGCATTAGAACTCTATTGCTACGATAGGTAGACATCTGCAAACGCTATTTCCTTGGAAGGAAGTGTCGCATTTACATTCATTTGAATCGTATACGAGGAATGCATAACACTTCGCAATGAATATTATATCTTATCATGAAACATAGATATGAGATGCAGTATCTCGCTTTAAGAAGCATTTGAACTCTACTGCTACGATACCTAGACATCTGCAGACGCTATTTCCTAGCAAGGAAGTGTCGCATTTACATTCATTTGAAATGTAGACGAGGAATACATAACACTTAGCAAATCATATTATATCCTACCATGAAACATAGAAATGAGATGCTATATCGCGTTTTAAGAAGCATTAGAACTCTATCGCTACGATACTTAGACATCTGCAGACGCTATTTCCTAGCAAGGAAGTGTCGCATTTACATTCATTTGAAGTGTAGACGAGGAGTACATGACACTTCGCAAATCATATTATATCTTACCATGAAACATAGAAATGAGATGCGATATCGCGTTTTAAGAAGCATTAGAACTCTATTGCTACGATACCTAGACATCTGCAGACGCTACTTCTTAGCAAGGAAGTGTCGCATTTGCATTCATTTGAAGTGTAGACGAGGAATACATAACACTTCGCAAATCATATTATAACTTACCATGAAACATAGAAATGAGATGCGATATTGCGTTTTAACAATCATAAGAACTCTATTGCTACGATCCGTAGACATCTGCAAACGCTATTTCCTTGCAAGGAAGTGTCGCATTTACATTCATTTGAATCGTAGACGAGGAATGCATAACTCTTCGCAAATCATATTATATCTTACCATGAAACATAGAAATGAGATGCGACATCGCGTTCTAAGAAGCATTAGAACACTACTGCTACGATAGGTAGACATTTGCAAACGCTATTTCCTTGCAAGGAAGTGTCGCATTTACATTCATTTGAAGTGTAGACGAGGAGTACATAACACTCCGCAAATCATATTATATCTTACCATGAAACATAGAAATGAGATGCGATATCGCGTTTTAAGAATCATAAGAACTCTACTGCTACGATACGTAGAGATCTGCAAACGCTATTTCCTTGCAAGGCAGTGTCGCATTTACATTCATTTGAATCGTAGACGTGGAATGCATAACACTTCGCAATGAATATTATATCTTATCATGAAACATAGATATGAGATGCAATATCTCGTTTTAAGAAGCATTTGAACTCTATTGCTTCGATACGTAGACATCTGCAAACGCTATTTCCTAGCGAGGAAGTGTGGCATTCACATTCATTTGAAGTGTAGACGAGGAATACATAACACTTCGCAAATCATATTGTATCTTACCATGAAAGATAGAAATGAGATGCGATATCGCGTTTTAAGAATCATAAGAACTCTATTGCTACGATACGTAGACATCTGCAAACGCTATTTCCTTGCAAGGAAGTGTCGCATTTACATTCATTTGAATTGTAGACGAGGAATACATAACACTTCGCAAATCATATTATATCTTACCGTGAAACATAGAAATGAGATGCGATATCGCGTTCTAAGAAGCATTAGAACACTACTGCTACGATAGGTAGACATTTGCAAACGCTATTTCCTTGCAAGGAAGTGTCGCATTTGCATTCATTTGAAGTGTAGACGAGAAATACATATCACTCCCCAAATCATAGTATATCTTACCATGAAACATAGAAATGAGATGCTATATCGCGTTTTAAGAAGCATTAGAACTCTACTGCTACGATACGCAGACATCTGCAAACGCTATTTCCTAGCGAGGAAGTGTCACATTCACATTCATTTGAAGTGTAGACGAGGAATACATAACACCTCGCAAATCATATTATATCTTACCATGAAACATAGAAATGAGATGCGATATCGCGTTTTAAGAAGCATTAGAACACTATTGCTACGATACGTAGACATCTGCAAACGCTATTTCCTAGCGAGGAAGTGTCGCATTTACATTCATTTGAAGTGCAGACGAGGAATACATAACACTTCGCAAATCATATTATATCTTACCATGAAACATAGAAATGAGATGCGATATCGCGTTTTAAGAAGCATTAGAACTCTATTGCTACGATACCTAGACATCTGCAGACGCTACTTCTTAGCAAGGAAGTGTCGCATTTGCATTCATTTGAAGTGTAGACGAGGAATACATAACACTTCGCAAATCATATTATATCTTACCATGAAACATAGAAATGAGATGCAATATTGCGTTTTAACAATCATAAGAACTCTATTGCTACGATCCGTAGACATCTGCAAACGCTATTTCCTTGCAAGGAAGTGTCGCATTTACATTCATTTGAATCGTAGACGAGGAATGCATAACTCTTCGCAAATCATATTATATCTTACCATGAAACATAGAAATGAGATGCGACATCGCGTTCTAAGAAGCATTAGAACACTACTGCTACGATAGGTAGACATTTGCAAACGCTATTTCCTTGCAAGGAAGTGTCGCATTTACATTCATTTGAAGTGTAGACGAGGAGTACATAACACTCCGCAAATCATATTATATCTTACCATGAAACATAGAAATGAGATGCGATATCGCGTTTTAAGAATCATAAGAACTCTATTGCTACGATACGTAGAGATTTGCAAACGCTATTTCCTTGCAAGGCAGTGTCGCATTTACATTCATTTGAATCGTAGACGTGGAATGCATAACACTTCGCAATGAATATTATATCTTATCATGAAACATAGATATGAGATGCAATATCTCGTTTTAAGAAGCATTTGAACTCTATTGCTTCGATACGTAGACATCTGCAAACGCTATTTCCTTGCAAGGAAGTGTCACATTCACATTCATTTGAAGTGTAGACGAGGAATGCATGACACTTCGCAAATCATATTATATCTTACCATGAAACATAGAAATGAGATGCGACATCGCGTTCTAAGAAGCATTAGAACACTACTGCTACGATAGGTAGACATTTGCAAACGCTATTTCCTTGCAAGGAAGTGTCGCATTTACATTCATTTGAAGTGTAGACGAGGAGTACATAACACTCCGCAAATCATATTATATCTTACCATGAAACATAGAAATGAGATGCGATATCGCGTTTTAAGAATCATAAGAACTCTATTGCTACGATACGTAGAGATCTGCAAACGCTATTTCCTTGCAAGGCAGTGTCGCATTTACATTCATTTGAATCGTAGACGTGGAATGCATAACACTTCGCAATGAATATTATATCTTATCATGAAACATAGATATGAGATGCAATATCTCGTTTTAAGAAGCATTTGAACTCTATTGCTTCGATACGTAGACATCTGCAAACGCTATTTCCTAGCGAGGAAGTGTCGCATTCACATTCATTTGAAGTGTAGACGAGAAATACATAACACTTCGCAAATCATATTGTATCTTACCATGAAACATAGAAATGAGATGCGATATCGCGTTTTAAGAATCATAAGAACTCTATTGCTACGATACGTAGACATCTGCAAACGCTATTTCCTTGCAAGGAAGTGTCGCATTTACATTCATTTGAATTGTAGACGAGGAATACATAACACTTCGCAAATCATATTATATCTTACCGTGAAACATAGAAATGAGATGCGATATCGCGTTCTAAGAAGCATTAGAACACTACTGCTACGATAGGTAGACATTTGCAAACGCTATTTCCTTGCAAGGAAGTGTCGCATTTGCATTCATTTGAAGTGTAGACGAGGAATACATAACACTTCGCAAATCATATTATATCTTACCATGAAACATAGAAATGAGATGCGATATCGCGTTTTAAGAAGCATTAGAACTCTACTGCTGCGATACGTAGACATCTGCAAACGCTATTTCCTAGCGAGGAAGTGTCGCATTTACATTCATTTGAATCGTAGACGAGGAATGCATAACACTTCGCAAATCATATTATATCTTACCATGAAACATAGAAATGAGATGCGATATCGCGTTTTAAGAAGCATTAGAACTCAACTGCTACGATACGCAGACATCTGCAAACGCTATTTCCTAGCGAGGAAGTGTCACATTCACATTCATTTGAAGTGTAGAAGAGGAATACATAACACTTCGCAAATCATATTATATCTTACCATGAAACATAGAAATGAGATGCGATATCGCGTTCTAAGAAGCATTGGAACTCTATTGCTAAGATACGTAGAGATCTGCAAACGCTATTTCCTTGCAAGGAAGTGTCGCATTTACATTCATTTGAATCGTAGACGAGGAATGCATAGCACTTCGCAATGAATATTATATCTTATCATGAAACATAGATATGAGATGCAATATCTCGTTTTAACAAGCATCAGAAATCCAATGCTACGATACGTAGACATCTGCAAACGCTATTTCCTTGCAAGAAAGTGTCGCATTTACATTCATCTGAAGTGTAGACGAGGAATACATAACACTTCGCAAATCATATTATATCTTACCATGAAACATAGAAATGAGATGCGATATCGCGTTTTAAGAAGCATTAGAACTCTATTGCTACGATACGTAGACATCTGCAAACGCTATTTCCTTGCAAGGCAGTGTCGCATTTACATTCATTTGAATCGTAGACGTGGAATGCATAACACTTCGCAATGAATATTATATCTTATCATGAAACATAGATATGAGATGCAATATCTCGTTTTAAGAAGCATTTGAACTCTATTGCTTCGATACGTAGACATCTGCAAACGCTATTTCCTTGCAAGGAAGTGTCACATTCACATTCATTTGAAGTGTAGACGAGGAATGCATGACACTTCGCAAATCATATTATATCTTACCATGAAACATAGAAATGAGATGCGACATCGCGTTCTAAGAAGCATTAGAACACTACTGCTACGATAGGTAGACATTTGCAAACGCTATTTCCTTGCAAGGAAGTGTCGCATTTACATTCATTTGAAGTGTAGACGAGGAGTACATAACACTCCGCAAATCATATTATATCTTACCATGAAACATAGAAATGAGATGCGATATCGCGTTTTAAGAATCATAAGAACTCTATTGCTACGATACGTAGAGATCTGCAAACGCTATTTCCTTGCAAGGCAGTGTCGCATTTACATTCATTTGAATCGTAAACGTGGAATGCATAACACTTCGCAATGAATATTATATCTTATCATGAAACATAGATATGAGATGCAATATCTCGTTTTAAGAAGCATTTGAACTCTATTGCTTCGATACGTAGACATCTGCAAACGCTATTTCCTAGCGAGGAAGTGTCGCATTCACATTCATTTGAAGTGTAGACGAGGAATACATAACAGTTCGCAAATCATATTGTATCTTACCATGAAACATAGAAATGAGATGCGATATCGCGTTTTAAGAATCATAAGAACTCTATTGCTACGATACGTAGACATCTGCAAACGCTATTTCCTTGCAAGGAAGTGTCGCATTTACATTCATTTGAATTGTAGACGAGGAATACATAACACTTCGCAAATCATATTATATCTTACCGTGAAACATAGAAATGAGATGCGATATCGCGTTCTAAGAAGCATTAGAACACTACTGCTACGATAGGTAGACATTTGCAAACGCTATTTCCTTGCAAGGAAGTGTCGCATTTGCATTCATTTGAAGTGTAGACGAGAAATACATATCACTCCGCAAATCATAGTATATCTTACCATGAAACATAGAAATGAGATGCGATATCGCGTTTTAAGAAGCATTAGAACTCTACTGCTACGATACGCAGACATCTGCAAACGCTATTTCCTAGCGAGGAAGTGTCACATTCACATTCATTTGAAGTGTAGACGAGGAATACATAACACTTCGCAAATCATATTATATCTTACCATGAAACATAGAAATGAGATGCGATATCGCGTTTTAAGAAGCATTAGAACTCTATTGCTACGATACGTAGACATCTGCAAACGCTATTTCCTAGCGAGGAAGTGTCGCATTTACATTCATTTGAATCGTAGACGAGGAATGCATAACACTTCGCAAATCATATTATATCTTACCATGAAACATAGAAATGAGATGCTATATCGCGTTTTAAGAAGCATTAGAACTCTATCGCTACGATACTTAGACATCTGCAGACGCTATTTCCTAGCAAGGAAGTGTCGCATTTACATTCATTTGAAGTGTAGACGAGGAGTACATGACACTTCGCAAATCATATTATATCTTACCATGAAACATAGAAATGAGATGCGATATCGCGTTTTAAGAAGCATTAGAACTCTATTGCTACGATACCTAGACATCTGCAGACGCTACTTCTTAGCAAGGAAGTGTCGCATTTGCATTCATTTGAAGTGTAGACGAGGAATACATAACACTTCGCAAATCATATTATAACTTACCATGAAACATAGAAATGAGATGCGATATTGCGTTTTAACAATCATAAGAACTCTATTGCTACGATCCGTAGACATCTGCAAACGCTATTTCCTTGCAAGGAAGTGTCGCATTTACATTCATTTGAATCGTAGACGAGGAATGCATAACTCTTCGCAAATCATATTATATCTTACCATGAAACATAGAAATGAGATGCGACATCGCGTTCTAAGAAGCATTAGAACACTACTGCTACGATAGGTAGACATTTGCAAACGCTATTTCCTTGCAAGGAAGTGTCGCATTTACATTCATTTGAAGTGTAGACGAGGAGTACATAACACTCCGCAAATCATATTATATCTTACCATGAAACATAGAAATGAGATGCGATATCGCGTTTTAAGAATCATAAGAACTCTATTGCTACGATACGTAGAGATCTGCAAACGCTATTTCCTTGCAAGGCAGTGTCGCATTTACATTCATTTGAATCGTAGACGTGGAATGCATAACACTTCGCAATGAATATTATATCTTATCATGAAACATAGATATGAGATGCAATATCTCGTTTTAAGAAGCATTTGAACTCTATTGCTTCGATACGTAGACATCTGCAAACGCTATTTCCTAGCGAGGAAGTGTGGCATTCACATTCATTTGAAGTGTAGACGAGGAATACATAACACTTCGCAAATCATATTGTATCTTACCATGAAAGATAGAAATGAGATGCTATATCGCGTTTTAAGAAGCATTAGAACTCTACTGCTACGATACGCAGACATCTGCAAACGCTATTTCCTAGCGAGGAAGTGTCACATTCACATTCATTTGAAGTGTAGACGAGGAATACATAACACCTCGCAAATCATATTATATCTTACCATGAAACATAGAAATGAGATGCGATATCGCGTTTTAAGAAGCATTAGAACACTATTGCTACGATACGTAGACATCTGCAAACGCTATTTCCTAGCGAGGAAGTGTCGCATTTACATTCATTTGAAGTGCAGACGAGGAATACATAACACTTCGCAAATCATATTATATCTTACCATGAAACATAGAAATGAGATGCGATATCGCGTTTTAAGAAGCATTAGAACTCTATTGCTACGATACCTAGACATCTGCAGACGCTACTTCTTAGCAAGGAAGTGTCGCATTTGCATTCATTTGAAGTGTAGACGAGGAATACATAACACTTCGCAAATCATATTATATCTTACCATGAAACATAGAAATGAGATGCAATATTGCGTTTTAACAATCATAAGAACTCTATTGCTACGATCCGTAGACATCTGCAAACGCTATTTCCTTGCAAGGAAGTGTCGCATTTACATTCATTTGAATCGTAGACGAGGAATGCATAACTCTTCGCAAATCATATTATATCTTACCATGAAACATAGAAATGAGATGCGACATCGCGTTCTAAGAAGCATTAGAACACTACTGCTACGATAGGTAGACATTTGCAAACGCTATTTCCTTGCAAGGAAGTGTCGCATTTACATTCATTTGAAGTGTAGACGAGGAGTACATAACACTCCGCAAATCATATTATATCTTACCATGAAACATAGAAATGAGATGCGATATCGCGTTTTAAGAATCATAAGAACTCTATTGCTACGATACGTAGAGATTTGCAAACGCTATTTCCTTGCAAGGCAGTGTCGCATTTACATTCATTTGAATCGTAGACGTGGAATGCATAACACTTCGCAATGAATATTATATCTTATCATGAAACATAGATATGAGATGCAATATCTCGTTTTAAGAAGCATTTGAACTCTATTGCTTCGATACGTAGACATCTGCAAACGCTATTTCCTTGCAAGGAAGTGTCACATTCACATTCATTTGAAGTGTAGACGAGGAATGCATGACACTTCGCAAATCATATTATATCTTACCATGAAACATAGAAATGAGATGCGACATCGCGTTCTAAGAAGCATTAGAACACTACTGCTACGATAGGTAGACATTTGCAAACGCTATTTCCTTGCAAGGAAGTGTCGCATTTACATTCATTTGAAGTGTAGACGAGGAGTACATAACACTCCGCAAATCATATTATATCTTACCATGAAACATAGAAATGAGATGCGATATCGCGTTTTAAGAATCATAAGAACTCTATTGCTACGATACGTAGAGATCTGCAAACGCTATTTCCTTGCAAGGCAGTGTCGCATTTACATTCATTTGAATCGTAGACGTGGAATGCATAACACTTCGCAATGAATATTATATCTTATCATGAAACATAGATATGAGATGCAATATCTCGTTTTAAGAAGCATTTGAACTCTATTGCTTCGATACGTAGACATCTGCAAACGCTATTTCCTAGCGAGGAAGTGTCGCATTCACATTCATTTGAAGTGTAGACGAGAAATACATAACACTTCGCAAATCATATTGTATCTTACCATGAAACATAGAAATGAGATGCGATATCGCGTTTTAAGAATCATAAGAACTCTATTGCTACGATACGTAGACATCTGCAAACGCTATTTCCTTGCAAGGAAGTGTCGCATTTACATTCATTTGAATTGTAGACGAGGAATACATAACACTTCGCAAATCATATTATATCTTACCGTGAAACATAGAAATGAGATGCGATATCGCGTTCTAAGAAGCATTAGAACACTACTGCTACGATAGGTAGACATTTGCAAACGCTATTTCCTTGCAAGGAAGTGTCGCATTTGCATTCATTTGAAGTGTAGACGAGGAATACATAACACTTCGCAAATCATATTATATCTTACCATGAAACATAGAAATGAGATGCGATATCGCGTTTTAAGAAGCATTAGAACTCTACTGCTGCGATACGTAGACATCTGCAAACGCTATTTCCTAGCGAGGAAGTGTCGCATTTACATTCATTTGAATCGTAGACGAGGAATGCATAACACTTCGCAAATCATATTATATCTTACCATGAAACATAGAAATGAGATGCGATATCGCGTTTTAAGAAGCATTAGAACTCAACTGCTACGATACGCAGACATCTGCAAACGCTATTTCCTAGCGAGGAAGTGTCACATTCACATTCATTTGAAGTGTAGAAGAGGAATACATAACACTTCGCAAATCATATTATATCTTACCATGAAACATAGAAATGAGATGCGATATCGCGTTCTAAGAAGCATTGGAACTCTATTGCTAAGATACGTAGAGATCTGCAAACGCTATTTCCTTGCAAGGAAGTGTCGCATTTACATTCATTTGAATCGTAGACGAGGAATGCATAGCACTTCGCAATGAATATTATATCTTATCATGAAACATAGATATGAGATGCAATATCTCGTTTTAACAAGCATCAGAAATCCAATGCTACGATACGTAGACATCTGCAAACGCTATTTCCTTGCAAGAAAGTGTCGCATTTACATTCATCTGAAGTGTAGACGAGGAATACATAACACTTCGCAAATCATATTATATCTTACCATGAAACATAGAAATGAGATGCGATATCGCGTTTTAAGAAGCATTAGAACTCTATTGCTACGATACGTAGACATCTGCAAACGCTATTTCCTTGCAAGGCAGTGTCGCATTTACATTCATTTGAATCGTAGACGTGGAATGCATAACACTTCGCAATGAATATTATATCTTATCATGAAACATAGATATGAGATGCAATATCTCGTTTTAAGAAGCATTTGAACTCTATTGCTTCGATACGTAGACATCTGCAAACGCTATTTCCTTGCAAGGAAGTGTCACATTCACATTCATTTGAAGTGTAGACGAGGAATGCATGACACTTCGCAAATCATATTATATCTTACCATGAAACATAGAAATGAGATGCGACATCGCGTTCTAAGAAGCATTAGAACACTACTGCTACGATAGGTAGACATTTGCAAACGCTATTTCCTTGCAAGGAAGTGTCGCATTTACATTCATTTGAAGTGTAGACGAGGAGTACATAACACTCCGCAAATCATATTATATCTTACCATGAAACATAGAAATGAGATGCGATATCGCGTTTTAAGAATCATAAGAACTCTATTGCTACGATACGTAGAGATCTGCAAACGCTATTTCCTTGCAAGGCAGTGTCGCATTTACATTCATTTGAATCGTAAACGTGGAATGCATAACACTTCGCAATGAATATTATATCTTATCATGAAACATAGATATGAGATGCAATATCTCGTTTTAAGAAGCATTTGAACTCTATTGCTTCGATACGTAGACATCTGCAAACGCTATTTCCTAGCGAGGAAGTGTCGCATTCACATTCATTTGAAGTGTAGACGAGGAATACATAACAGTTCGCAAATCATATTGTATCTTACCGTGAAACATAGAAATGAGATGCGATATCGCGTTCTAAGAAGCATTAGAACACTACTGCTACGATAGGTAGACATTTGCAAACGCTATTTCCTTGCAAGGAAGTGTCGCATTTGCATTCATTTGAAGTGTAGACGAGAAATACATATCACTCCGCAAATCATAGTATATCTTACCATGAAACATAGAAATGAGATGCGATATCGCGTTTTAAGAAGCATTAGAACTCTACTGCTACGATACGCAGACATCTGCAAACGCTATTTCCTAGCGAGGAAGTGTCACATTCACATTCATTTGAAGTGTAGACGAGGAATACATAACACTTCGCAAATCATATTATATCTTACCATGAAACATAGAAATGAGATGCGATATCGCGTTTTAAGAAGCATTAGAAGTCTATTGCTACGATACGTAGACATCTGCAAACGCTATTTCCTAGCGAGGAAGTGTCGCATTTACATTCATTTGAATCGTAGACGAGGAATGCATAACACTTCGCAAATCATATTATATCTTACCATGAAACATAGAAATGAGATGCGATATCGCGTTTTAAGAAGCATTAGAACTCAACTGCTACGATACGCAGACATCTGCAAACGCTATTTCCTAGCGAGGAAGTGTCACATTCACTTTCATTTGAAGTGTAGAAGAGGAATACATAACACTTCGCAAATCATATTATATCTTACCATGAAACATAGAAATGAGATGCGATATCGCGTTCTAAGAAGCATTGGAACTCTATTGCTAAGATACGTAGACATCTGCAAACGCTATTTCCTTGCAAGGAAGTGTCGCATTTACATTCATTTGAATCGTAGACGAGGAATGCATAGCACTTCGCAATGAATATTATATCTTATCATGAAACATAGATATGAGATGCAATATCTCGTTTTAACAAGCATCAGAAATCCAATGCTACGATACGTAGACATCTGCAAACGCTATTTCCTTGCAAGAAAGTGTCGCATTTACATTCATCTGAAGTGTAGACGAGGAATACATAACTCTTCGCAAATCATATTATATCTTACCATGAAACATAGAAATGAGATGCGATATCGCGTTTTAAGAAGCATTGGAACTCTATTGCTACGATACGTAGACATCTGCAAACGCTATTTCCTTGCAAGGCAGTGTCGCATTTACATTCATTTGAATCGTAGACGTGGAATGCATAACACTTCGCAATGAATATTATATCTTATCATGAAACATATATATGAGATGCAATATCTCGTTTTAAGAAGCATTTGAACTCTATTGCTTCGATACGTAGACATCTGCAAACGCTATTTCCTAGCGAGGAAGTGTCGCATTCACATTCATTTGAAGTGTAGACGAGGAATACATAACACTTCGCAAATCATATTGTATCTTACCATGAAACATAGAAATGAGATGCGATATCGCGTTCTAAGAAGCATTGGAACTCTATTGCTAAGATACGTAGACATCTGCAAACGCTATTTCCTTGCAAGGAAGTGTCACATTCACATTCATTTGAAGTGTAGACGAGGAATGCATGACACTTCGCAAATCATATTATATCTTACCATGAAACATAGAAATGAGATGCGACATCGCGTTCTAAGAAGCATTAGAACACTACTGCTACGATAGGTAGACATTTGCAAACGCTATTTCCTTGCAAGGAAGTGTCGCATTTACATTCATTTGAAGTGTAGACGAGGAGTACATAACACTCCGCAAATCATATTATATCTTACCATGAAACATAGAAATGAGATGCGATATCGCGTTTTAAGAATCATAAGAACTCTATTGCTACGATACGTAGAGATCTGCAAACGCTATTTCCTTGCAAGGAAGTGTCGCATTTACATTCATTTGAATCGTAGACGAGGAATGCATAGCACTTCGCAATGAATATTATATCTTATCATGAAACATAGATATGAGATGCAATATCTCCTTTTAACAAGCATCAGAAATCCAATGCTACGATACGTAGACATCTGCAAACGCTATTTCCTTGCAAGAAAGTGTCGCATTTACATTCATCTGAAGTGTAGACGAGGAATACATAACACTTCGCAAATCATATTATATCTTACCATGAAACATAGAAATGAGATGCGATATCGCGTTTTAAGAAGCATTAGAACTCTATTGCTACGATACGTAGACATCTGCAAACGCTATTTCCTTGCAAGGCAGTGTCGCATTTACATTCATTTGAATCGTAGACGAGGAGTACATAACACTTCGCAAATCATATTGTATCTTACCATGAAACATAGAAATGAGATGCGATATCGCGTTTTAAGAATCATAAGAACTCTATTGCTACGATACGTAGACATCTGCAAACGCTATTTCCTTGCAAGGAAGTGTCGCATTTACATTCATTTGAATTGTAGACGAGGAATACATAACACTTCGCAAGTCATATTATATCTTACCGTGAAACATAGAAATGAGATGCGATATCGCGTTCTAAGAAGCATTAGAACACTACTGCTACGATAGGTAGACATTTGCAAACGCTATTTCCTTGCAAGGAAGTGTCGCATTTGCATTCATTTGAAGTGTAGACGAGAAATACATATCACTCCGCAAATCATAGTATATCTTACCATGAAACATAGAAATGAGATGCGATATCGCGTTTTAAGAAGCATTAGAACTCTACTGCTACGATACGCAGACATCTGCAAACGCTATTTCCTATCGAGGAAGTGTCACATTCACATTCATTTGAAGTGTAGACGAGTAATACATAACACTTCGCAAATCATATTATATCTTACCATGAAACATAGAAATGAGATGCGATATCGCGTTTTAAGAAGCATTAGAACTCTATTGCTACGATACGTAGACATCTGCAAACGCTATTTCCTAGCGAGGAAGTGTCGCATTTACATTCATTTGAATCGTAGACGAGGAATGCATAACACTTCGCAAATCATATTATATCTTACCATGAAACATAGAAATGAGATGCGATATCGCGTTTTAAGAAGCATTAGAACTCAACTGCTACGATACGCAGACATCTGCAAACGCTATTTCCTAGCGAGGAAGTGTCACATTCACATTCATTTGAAGTGTAGAAGAGGAATACATAACACTTCGCAAATCATATTATATCTTACCATGAAACATAGAAATGAGATGCGATATCGCGTTCTAAGAAGCATTGGAACTCTATTGCTAAGATACGTAGACATCTGCAAACGCTATTTCCTTGCAAGGAAGTGTCGCATTTACATTCATTTGAATCGTAGACGAGGAATGCATAGCACTTCGCAATGAATATTATATCTTATCATGAAACATAGATATGAGATGCAATATCTCGTTTTAACAAGCATCAGAAATCCAATGCTACGATACGTAGACATCTGCAAACGCTATTTCCTTGCAAGAAAGTGTCGCATTTACATTCATCTGAAGTGTAGACGAGGAATACATATCACTTCGCAAATCATATTATATCTTACCATGAAACATAGAAATGAGATGCGATATCGCGTTTTAAGGAGCATTGGAACTCTATTGCTACGATACGTAGACATCTGCAAACGCTATTTCCTTGCAAGGCAGTGTCGCATTTACATTCATTTGAATCGTAGACGTGGAATGCATAACACTTCGCAATGAATATTATATCTTATCATGAAACATATATATGAGATGCAATATCTCGTTTTAAGAAGCATTTGAACTCTATTGCTTCGATACGTAGACATCTGCAAACGCTATTTCCTAGCGAGGAAGTGTCGCATTCACATTCATTTGAAGTGTAGACGAGGAATACATAACACTTCGCAAATCATATTGTATCTTACCATGAAACATAGAAATGAGATGCGATATCGCGTTCTAAGAAGCATTGGAACTCTATTGCTAAGATACGTAGACATCTGCAAACGCTATTTCCTTGCAAGGAAGTGTCACATTCACATTCATTTGAAGTGTAGACGAGGAATGCATGACACTTCGCAAATCATATTATATCTTACCATGAAACATAGAAATGAGATGCGACATCGCGTTCTAAGAAGCATTAGAACACTACTGCTACGATAGGTAGACATTTGCAAACGCTATTTCCTTGCAAGGAAGTGTCGCATTTACATTCATTTGAAGTGTAGACGAGGAGTACATAACACTCCGCAAATCATATTATATCTTACCATGAAACATAGAAATGAGATGCGATATCGCGTTTTAAGAATCATAAGAACTCTATTGCTACGATACGTAGAGATCTGCAAACGCTATTTCCTTGCAAGGAAGTGTCGCATTTACATTCATTTGAATCGTAGACGAGGAATGCATAGCACTTCGCAATGAATATTATATCTTATCATGAAACATAGATATGAGATGCAATATCTCCTTTTAACAAGCATCAGAAATCCAATGCTACGATACGTAGACATTTGCAAACGCTATTTCCTTGCAAGGAAGTGTCGCATTTACATTCATTTGAATCGTAGACGAGGAATGCATAGCACTTCGCAATGAATATTATATCTTATCATGAAACATAGATATGAGATGCAATATCTCGTTTTAACAAGCATCAAAAATCCAATGCTACGATACGTAGACATCTGCAAACGCTATTTCCTTGCAAGAAAGTGTCGCATTTACATTCATCTGAAGTGTAGACGAGGAATACATATCACTTCGCAAATCATATTATATCTTACCATGAAACATAGAAATGAGATGCGATATCGCGTTTTAAGAAGCATTGGAACTCTATTGCTACGATACGTAGACATCTGCAAACGCTATTTCCTTGCAAGGCAGTGTCGCATTTACATTCATTTGAATCGTAGACGTGGAATGCATAACACTTCGCAATGAATATTATATCTTATCATGAAACATATATATGAGATGCAATATCTCGTTTTGAGAAGCATTTGAACTCTATTGCTTCGATACGTAGACATCTGCAAACGCTATTTCCTAGCGAGGAAGTGTCGCATTCACATTCATTTGAAGTGTAGACGAGGAATACATAACACTTCGCAAATCATATTGTATCTTACCATGAAACATAGAAATGAGATGCGATATCGCGTTCTAAGAAGCATTGGAACTCTATTGCTAAGATACGTAGACATCTGCAAACGCTATTTCCTTGCAAGGAAGTGTCACATTCACATTCATTTGAAGTGTAGACGAGGAATGCATGACACTTCGCAAATCATATTATATCTTACCATGAAACATAGAAATGAGATGCGACATCGCGTTCTAAGAAGCATTAGAACACTACTGCTACGATAGGTAGACATTTGCAAACGCTATTTCCTTGCAAGGAAGTGTCGCATTTACATTCATTTGAAGTGTAGACGAGGAGTACATAACACTCCGCAAATCATATTATATCTTACCATGAAACATAGAAATGAGATGCGATATCGCGTTTTAATAATCATAAGAACTCTATTGCTACGATACGTAGAGATCTGCAAACGCTATTTCCTTGCAAGGAAGTGTCGCATTTACATTCATTTGAATCGTAGACGAGGAATGCATAGCACTTCGCAATGAATATTATATCTTATCATGAAACATAGATATGAGATGCAATATCTCCTTTTAACAAGCATCAGAAATCCAATGCTACGATACGTAGACATCTGCAAACGCTATTTCCTTGCAAGAAAGTGTCGCATTTACATTCATCTGAAGTGTAGACGAGGAATACATAACACTTCGCAAATCATATTATATCTTACCATGAAACATAGAAATGAGATGCGATATCGCGTTTTAAGAAGCATTAGAACTCTATTGCTACGATAGGTAGACATTTGCAAACGCTATTTCCTTGCAAGGAAGTGTCGCATTTACATTCATTTGAATCGTAGACGAGGAATGCATAGCACTTCGCAATGAATATTATATCTTATCATGAAACATAGATATGAGTTGCAATATCTCGTTTTAACAAGCATCAGAAATCCAATGCTACGATACGTAGACATCTGCAAACGCTATTTCCTTGCAAGAAAGTGTCGCGTTTACATTCATCTGAAGTGTAGACGAGGAATACATATCACTTCGCAAATCATATTATATCTTACCATGAAACATAGAAATGAGATGCGATATCGCGTTTTAAGAAGCATTGGAACTCTATTGCTACGATACGTAGACATCTGCAAACGCTATTTCCTTGCAAGGCAGTGTCGCATTTACATTCATTTGAATCGTAGACGTGGAATGCATAACACTTCGCAATGAATATTATATCTTATCATGAAACATATATATGACATGCAATATCTCGTTTTAAGAAGCATTTGAACTCTATTGCTTCGATACGTAGACATCTGCAAACGCTATTTCCTAGCGAGGAAGTGTCGCATTCACATTCATTTGAAGTGTAGACGAGGAATACATAACACTTCGCAAATCATATTGTATCTTACCATGAAACATAGAAATGAGATGCGATATCGCGTTCTAAGAAGCATTGGAACTCTATTGCTAAGATACGTAGACATCTGCAAACGCTATTTCCTTGCAAGGAAGTGTCACATTCACATTCATTTGAAGTGTAGACGAGGAATGCATGACACTTCGCAAATCATATTATATCTTACCATGAAACATAGAAATGAGATGCGACATCGCGTTCTAAGTAGCATTAGAACACTACTGCTACGATAGGTAGACATTTGCAAACGCTATTTCCTTGCAAGGAAGTGTCGCATTTACATTCATTTGAAGTGTAGACGAGGAGTACATAACACTCCGCAAATCATATTATATCTTACCATGAAACATAGAAATGAGATGCGATATCGCGTTTTAATAATCATAAGAACTCTATTGCTACGATACGTAGAGATCTGCAAACGCTATTTCCTTGCAAGGAAGTGTCGCATTTACATTCATTTGAATCGTAGACGAGGAATGCATAGCACTTCGCAATGAATATTATATCTTATCATGAAACATAGATATGAGATGCAATATCTCCTTTTAACAAGCATCAGAAATCCAATGCTACGATACGTAGACATCTGCAAACGCTATTTCCTTGCAAGAAAGTGTCGCATTTACATTCATCTGAAGTGTAGACGAGGAATACATAACACTTCGCAAATCATATTATATCTTACCATGAAACATAGAAATGAGATGCGATATCGCGTTTTAAGAAGCATTAGAACTCTATTGCTACGATACGTAGACATCTGCAAACGCTATTTCCTTGCAAGGCAGTGTCGCATTTACATTCATTTGAATCGTAGACGTGGAATGCATAACACTTCGCTATGAATATTATATCTTATCATGAAACATATATATGAGATGCAATATCTCGTTTTAAGAAGCATTTGAACTCTATTGCTTCGATACGTAGACATCTGCAAACGCTATTTCCTAGCGAGGAAGTGTCGCATTCACATTCATTTGAAGTGTAGACGAAAAATACATAACACTTCGCAAATCATATTGTATCTTACCATGAAACATAGAAATGAGATGCGATATCGCGTTCTAAGAAGCATTGGAACTCTATTGCTAAGATACGTAGACATCTGCAAACGCTATTTCCTTGCAAGGAAGTGTCACATTCACATTCATTTGAAGTGTAGACGAGGAATGCATGACACTTCGCAAATCATATTATATCTTACCATGAAACATAGAAATGAGATGCGACATCGCGTTCTAAGAAGCATTAGAACACTACTGCTACGATAGGTAGACATTTGCAAACGCTATTTCCTTGCAAGGAAGTGTCGCATTTACATTCATTTGAAGTGTAGACGAGGAGTACATAACACTCCGCAAATCATATTATATCTTACCATGAAACATAGAAATGAGATGCGATATCGCGTTTTAAGAATCATAAGAACTCTATTGCTACGATACGTAGAGATCTGCAAACGCTATTTCCTTGCAAGGAAGTGTCGCATTTACATTCATTTGAATCGTAGACGAGGAATGCATATCACTTCGCAATGAATATTATATCTTATCATGAAACATAGATATGAGATGCAATATCTCCTTTTAACAAGCATCAGAAATCCAATGCTACGATACGTAGACATCTGCAAACGCTATTTCCTTGCAAGAAAGTGTCGCATTTACATTCATCTGAAGTGTAGACGAGGAATACATAACACTTCGCAAATCATATTATATCTTACCATGAAACATAGAAATGAGATGCGATATCGCGTTTTAAGAAGCATTAGAACTCTATTGCTACGATACGTAGACATCTGCAAACGCTATTTCCTTGCAAGGCAGTGTCGCATTTACATTCATTTGAATCGTAGACGTGGAATGCATAACACTTCGCAATGAATATTATATCTTATCATGAAACATAGATATGAGATGCAATATCTCGTTTTAAGAAGCATTTGAACTCTATTGCTTCGATACGTAGACATCTGCAAACGCTATTTCCTAGCGAGGAAGTGTCGCATTCACATTCATTTGAAGTGTAGACGAGGAATACATAACACTTCGCAAATCATATTGTATCTTACCATGAAACATAGAAATGAGATGCGATATCGCGTTTTAAGAATCATAAGTACTCTATTGCTACGATACGTAGACATCTGCAAACGCTATTTCCATGCAAAGAAGTGTCGCATTTACATTCATTTGAAGTGTAGACGAGGAATACATAACACTTCGCAAATCATATTATACCTACCATGAAACACAGAAATGAGGTGCGATATCGCGTTTTAAGAAGCATCAGAAATCCAATGCTACGATACGTAGACATCTGCAAACGCTATTTCCTTCCAAGAAAGTGTCGCATTTACATTCATTTGAAGTGTAGACGAGGAATACATAACACTTCGCAAATCATATTATATCTTACCATGAAACATAGAAATGAGATGCGATATCGCGTTCTAAGAAGCAATAGAACTCTACTGCTACGATACGCAGACATCTGCAAACGCTATTTCCTAGCGAGGAAGTGTCACATTCACATTCATTTGATGTGTAGACGAGGAATACATAACACTTCGCAAGTCATATTATATCTTACCATGAAACATAGAAATGGGATGCGATATCGCGTTTTAAGAATCATAAGAACTCTATTGCTACGATACGTAGACATCTGCAAGCGCTATTTCCTTGCAAGGAAGTGTCGCATTTACATTCAGTTGATGTGTAGACGAGGAATACATAACACTTCGCAAATCATATTATATCTTACCATGAAACATAGAAATGAGATGCGATATCGCGTTTTAAGAAGCATTAGAACTCTATTGCTACGATACGTAGACATCTGCAAACGCTATTTCCTTGCAAGGCAGTGTCGCATTTACATTCATTTGAATCGTAGACGTGGAATGCATAACACTTCGCAATGAATATTATATCTTATCATGAAACATAGATATGAGATGCAATATCTCGTTTTAAGAAGCATTTGAACTCTATTGCTTCGATACGTAGACATCTGCAAACGCTATTTCCTAGCGAGGAAGTGTCGCATTCACATTCATTTGAAGTGTAGACGAGGAATACATAACACTTCGCAAATCATATTGTATCTTACCATGAAACATAGAAATGAGATGCGATATCGCGTTTTAAGAATCATAAGTACTCTATTGCTACGATACGTAGACATCTGCAAACGCTATTTCCATGCAAAGAAGTGTCGCATTTACATTCATTTGAAGTGTAGACGAGGAATACATAACACTTCGCAAATCATATTATGCCTACCATGAAACACAGAAATGAGGTGCGATATCGCGTTTTAAGAAGCATCAGAAATCCAATGCTACGATACGTAGACATCTGCAAACGCTATTTCCTTCCAAGAAAGTGTCGCATTTACATTCATTTGAAGTGTAGACGAGGAATACATAACACTTCGCAAATCATATTATATCTTACCATGAAACATAGAAATGAGATGCGATATCGCGTTCTAAGAAGCAATAGAACTCTACTGCTACGATACGCAGACATCTGCAAACGCTATTTCCTAGCGAGGAAGTGTCACATTCACATTCATTTGATGTGTAGACGAGGAATACATAACACTTCGCAAATCATATTATATCTTACCATGAAACATAGAAATGGGATGCGATATCGCGTTTTAAGAATCATAAGAACTCTATTGCTACGATACGTAGACATCTGCAAGCGCTATTTCCTTGCAAGGAAGTGTCGCATTTACATTCAGTTGATGTGTAGACGAGGAATACATAACACTTCGCAAATCATATTATATCTTACCATGAAACATAGAAATGAGATGCGATATCGCGTTTTAAGAAGCATTAGAACTCTATTGCTACGATACGTAGACATCTGCAAACGCTATTTCCTTGCAAGGAAGTGTCGCATTTACATTCATTTGAATCGTAGACGAGGAATGCATTGCACTTCGCAATAAATATTATATCTTATCATGAAACATAGATATGAGATGCAATATCTCGTTTTAAGAAGCATTTGAACTCTATTGCTTCGATACGTAGACATCTGCAAACGCTATTTCCTTGCAAGTAAGTGTCGCATTTACATTCATTTGATGTGTAGAAGAGGAATACATAACACTTCGCAAATCATATTATATCTTACCATGAAACATAGAAATGAGATGCGATATCGCGTTTTAAGAAGCATTAGAACACTATTGCTACGATACGTAGACATCTGCAAACCCTATTTCCTTGCAAGGAAGTGTCGCATTTTCATTCATTTGAATCTTAGACGAGGAATGCATAACACTTCGCAATGAATATTATATCTTATCATGAAACATAGATATGAGATGCAATATCTCGTTTTAAGAAGCATCAGAAATCCAATACTACAATACGTAGACATCTGCAAACGCTATTTCCTTGCAAGAAAGTGTCGCATTTACATTCATTTGAAGTGTAGACGAGGAATATATAACACTTCGCAAATCATATTATACCTTACCATGAAACATAGAAATGAGATGCGATATCGCGTTTTAAGGAGCATTAGAACTCTACTGCTACGATACGCAGACATCTGCAAACGCTATGTCCTTGCAAGGAAGTGTCGCATTTACATTCAGTTGATGTGTAGACGAGGAATACATAACACTTCGCAAATCATATTATATCTTACGATGAAACATAGAAATGAGATGCGATATCGCGTATTAAGAAGCATCAGAAATCCATTGCTACGATACGTAGACATCTGCAAACGCTATTTCCTTGCAAGAAAGTATCGCATTTACATTCATTTGAAGTGTAGACGAGGAATACATAACACTTCGCAAATCATATTATATCTTACCATGAAACATAGAAATGAGATGCGATATCGCGTTTTAAGAAGCATTAGAAACCTATTGCTACGATACGTAGACATCTGCAAACGCTATTTCCTAGCGAGAAAGTGTCGCATTCACATTCATTTGAAGCGTAGACGAGGAATACATAACACTTGGCAAATCATATTATATCTTACCATGAAACATAGAAATGAGATGCGATATCGCGTTTTAAGAAGCATTAGAACTCTATTGCTACGGTACGTAGACATCTGCAAACGCTATTTCCTTGCAAGGAAGTGTCGCATTTACATTCATTTGAATCGTAGACGAGGAATGCATAACACTTCGCAATGAATATTATATCTTATCATAAAACATAGATATGAGATGCAATATCTCGTTTTAAGAAGCATTTGAACTCTATTGCTACGATACGTAGACATCTGCAAACGCTATTTCGTTGCAAGGAAGTGTCGCATTTACATTCATTTGATGTGTAGACGAGGAATACATAACACTTCGCAAATCATATTATATCTTACCATGAAACATAGAAATGAGATGCGATATCGTGTTTTAAGTATCATAAGAACTCTATTGCTACGGTACGTAGACATCTGCAAACGCTATTTCCTTGCAAAGAAGTGTCGCATTTTCATTCATTTGAATCGTAGACGAGGAATGCATAACACTTCGCAATGAATATTATATCTTATCATGAGACATAGATATGAGATGCAATATCTCGTTTTAAGAAGCATTTGAACTCTATTGCTTCGATACGTAGACATCTGCAAACGCTATTTCCTTGCAAGTAAGTGTCGCATTTACATTCATTTGATGTGTAGAAGAGGAATACATAACACTTCGCAAATCATATTATACCTTACCATGAAACATAGAAATGAGATGCGATATCGCGTTTTAAGAAGCATCAGAAATCCATTGCTACGATACGTAGACATCTGCAAACGCTATTTCCTTGCAAGAAAGTATCGCATTTACATTCATTTGAAGTGTAGACGAGGAATACATAACACTTCGCAAATCATATTATATCTTACCATGAAACATAGAAATGAGATGCGATATCGCGTTTTAAGAAGCATTAGAAACCTATTGCTACGATACGTAGACATCTGCAAACGCTATTTCCTAGCGAGAAAGTGTCGCATTCACATTCATTTGAAGTGTAGACGAGGAATACATAACACTTGGCAAATCATATTATATCTTACCATGAAACATAGAAATGAGATGCGATATCGCGTTTTAAGAAGCATTAGAACTCTATTGCTACGGTACGTAGACATCTGCAAACGCTATTTCCTTGCAAGGAAGTGTCGCATTTACATTCATTTGAATCGTAGACGAGGAATGCATAACACTTCGCAATGAATATTATATCTTATCATGAAACATAGATATGAGATGCAATATCTCGATTTAAGAAGCATTTGAACTCTATTGCTACTGTCACGTCCGGCGAAAGAATTTTTCGTTTATCCGGAGGCTTCACGACACGAGCCTATTTATACGGTTTTCGGTCCGCGGGAACGCGTTACGACCGGGTCCGATATTTTTGGCTTACGCGACGCGGTAAAAACACTCGCGATATGATGGAAAAGCCTTACCTTTCGCTGGCTTCAGTCTCGATACGCAGGTAGAATGTGCGTCGGGGGTCGTTGGTAGGTATCGATGCAGCGATCGGTCGGTTGATGTTGACGGTGACTTTGATTAACTTCCAGCAAAACGGGAAACAGCGGTCTGGATGCAGAGTAGATTCAGCGGAGACTGTGGATATTGCAGAGACGTTGGCTGCAGAGGCAGGCGAATCGGCGTTGATCGGCGTTTCGGAAAACTGTGACTGAACCGGAACGATGACGACAGGTTGCTGCGGTACGAGGACTCGGGGTGTATCTCCCAGGTATTCACGAACAAGTGAACGTATAAAATTCTTACGACCCGCGCGTCGTGTTCTTCGCGAACCGGATCCACGTTTCATTCACCCAGATTTTCTGTACTTTCAGGCAATGTTCAGAAGGATAAGCGGCGGTCCGCTCTATCGCAACGTCGCAAAGCTGAGTTCTATACTCCTTCAAGGTGAACAAACGCAACCCAGTTGTTGGAAGGAACACGTCGTAGAACTCGTAGTTTAAGAATAATGTTTTAACGTAAGAACTAGTATATTATGATTAGATTTAGTAATTATTGGAATAGGAACTAGTAGAACTGGTAAAAGAACTTGTAGATTGGATTTAGTAACTAAAGTAAAATATATTCTAAGTTAAAGTGTACAAAAGTGAAATTATTCTAAGTTAGAACTAGTAAAATGGAAATAGCAACGCGTAGCCTAGACCCCACATTGAGGCGGCTTGAGATGGAAGATCGATGTTAACTCTAGAAGCCCGAGGACTCGAATGTCTCTCTCGAGGCGCGTCTCGGACCTCCTCGGTTCGCGAGGCGCTACGGTCGCAGGCGCTCGTGGTAGGGAGCGCGCGGTCCGGCGAGTGGGGACTCGCGGCTCGTGGTGGGGCTAGCGGCTCGTGCCGATAGCCTGGGCGCATCTAGCGTCTAATCTTAAGAATAAGGACTTAGAATTACATGTGTGTTGTGGTGTGTTACAATTCGTGTCGAGTACTTATATCTATGAGTATTATAGGCTTATTCTAAAAATAGTACGTAGGTTCAGGCAACGTAGATTCCCTGAACTGGAAAAGTCCCCATTGCGGCGACGGACTGCGGCTTCTTCTCTCTGTTGGGCGGAATTCCTGATGAGAGGGCGATAGGGTTGCTCGTAGGTGCGAGCGAGACAGCGGTCCTTGCAGGTACGACTGAGTGCGTGCGGTCGTGCGCGCGCGAACTCTGTTGGTTGCCGATACTTCAGGCGAGTATTGCAGGTTGCCTGTGTCCAGGGGTCGATGCTGGAGGTTACGAGGATGCTGACGTATGTAATGGGTGGCAGGCGCTACGCCTAAATTCACACCTCCCCCCATTGAAAAAGAATTTCGGCAATGCCGAAATCTCTGGACTGAGGATGTGCGGGTTGCCAATTGCGGGTGGATTATTTCTTTTCCCTGGCTCTTATCCTTTTCTCGGCTTCGTAGATGTAGTGGGTGCAACATATGCTGCGGATGCTGCGGATGCTGCGGATGCTGTGCGTTCTGCGGGCTCTGCCTGTGTTGCGGATGCTGTAGATGCTGCTGACTCTGCGTGTTCAGCGGACGCTGCGGATGCTGTGGATTCTGCGGTGTTGTTGTGCTGGCCACGTCTTGTGTTGCTACACGAGTGGTCCTAGTCACACTTTCCACTATGTTTTTGGGGTTTTCTATTACACTTTGTTCATCGTGGTTTTCAGTTTTTGAATTGGGGGTGCACTGAACACTGGCACTAGATTTATCATTCTTGCATACATTCGCTCTTACATTAGATGCTTGCAATCGTTTACATAATTTTAATTTGTTTGTATGTACAACCTTATGCCTACCCTTAACATTAATTTTCGCATTATGATTATCCAGAATTTCCAATATTTTATATGGTCCGGTGTATTGTGATTGAAATTTGTGTTGCAATGGTTCGCGGAGTAGGTACACCCATTGACCTACTTGGAATTTCTGGACATTGAGTTTCCTATCATAATAATGTTTAGAACGGACTTTTGCTCCATCCAAATTCTGTTTCGCGAGTTCTTGCGAAGTTCGGATTCTGTCACTAAGTTCATCGAGATATTTAGCGTAAGATTCATTTTCGGAAGTGTCATGAAATGGAACTGATGAAGGGGGCCTGGCGACTTTACCGTATACGAGCTCGTACGGTGTATAACGCGTACCCTCGTGCGTGCTTGTATTATATGAAAACATTGCGAAAGGGAGCCACTTCTCCCAGTTGTTGCGATTGCCAATAAAATGTTTTAAATATTCCGCGAGTACGTGGTGCGACCTTTCTACGGAACCATTAGTTTGTGGATGAAAAGCTGTGGTTTTGAATTGTTGAATTTTGAAACGTTTTGCTATTGTTTTCATAAGTGAATTGATAAAATTAGATCCTTGATCTGTAAGAATACCTTTGGGACATCCAAATTGGCATATAAAATGCGTAATGAAGGCGTCGGCGATGTCTACTGCTGTAGTGTGTTTTAAGGGAACGGCTAAGGAATACTTGGTTAATAGGCATTGAATGGTTAGGATGTTAGTGAATCCGTCTGGTGTCGGTGGTAAAGGACCCATGACGTCCATAGAAATTTTTTCAAAGGCGGTGCCCGGAGTGTCTGTGAGTGTAAGTGGTTGACGCGTCTTAACCCGTGTTAGCTTTTGTTTCTGGCATTGGTCACAGTTATCGATATATGTTTGTATTTCTGATTTCATATTTGGCCAAAAGTGTCTCTCGCGGATTCTTGAATACGTTTTATTGATGCCTTTGTGCCCTCCGAGTGGTGTGTCATGGTTTTCGCGTATTATATCGGTTCTACGTTCTGGTGGTGGAATTTGGATTAGCCCTTGGCAAATGGTTATTTGTACGTTTGTTTCGAAGAAAAGATCTAACAGAATTCTTTTAATTTGGGCGAAAGTTACGGTGTCTATGTATGTTTGTCTAATGCTAAATGTTTGAAGTTGTAGTTCGGTTACTACGTCATACAATGATCTTAGAGATTCTATAAGGATTTCATTATCGATAGCTTTTCTCTCGTGTTCGGTGACTGGAAGCGCGATTTGGAAATAACCACTGTCAGAGTTTACTTTGGCCCTTCCTAATGTAATATGTTCTTTATGTTGGAAAAATTTTCCTGCTTTTTGCAATTCGAGGGCGCCTCTATCGAGTGGGCGGCCACCTTTTGTTATAAAAATTACTTGGTTATCGCGACGTGCAGCTATTGAATCTCTAGTTGTTACGAACAGTGGTCGTTGTCGTCTGGTCAAGTCGGTATCGGCGGTCGGCAATTCGGTGGATGGTGTCGGTAATGAAGGGTTCTCTCGTTCTGTCGGTGGATAAGGAGTATTAAGGCTTTCAGAAGAGGATGCTGGCGTTGGCGGTGGAGCGATCGGAATTGAAATTGTAGAGGGACGACGGATGTCGAAAAGATCATCCTCGGAATCAGTGGGATTAGTAATAGGTTGTACAGCTACTGGATTACGAGACAACGCGTCAGCATTCATGTTGATTTTACCTGGCTTGTAGATTATTTCATACTCGTATTCTGCCAATTTGAGTCGCCAGCGGATTAACCTACTCGAAGGGTCTTTTACTGAATTCATCCAAACTAGTGGCCTGTGATCGGTAACTAGTTTGAATGTTTTTCCATAAATATACGGTCTGAAGAAATGTACTGCATATATGATCGCCAAGCATTCCTTTTCAATAGTCGAATAATTTTTTTTGGCATTATTTAATAATCTAGATGCGTAGGCGATTGGTAGATCCTTTCCAATAGGACCCTGACTTAATATGGCGCCAATTGCGTCTGCGGATGCATCAGACGTAATAATAAATGGTTTTGTGAAATCGGGATATTGCAGAATTGGTGCTTCACAAAGCATGTCGCGAAGGGATACGAACGCGTTTTCATGATCGTTACGCCAAATGAATTTAGCGTCCTTTTTTAGCAAATTGGTTAATGGTTTTGCAAGTGCGGAAAAATTGGCAATAAATCGACGGTAGTAGCCTGCGAGGCCGAGAAATTGCTTGATCTGTTTTGGATTTTGCGGTCTGGGAAAATCTTTCACGGCGCGAACTTTATTTGGATCGGGTTTTACCCCTCTCTCACTAATTATGTGTCCTAGATAATTTACCTCCCGTCGCAAGAACTCACATTTATCAGGCTGCAATACTAAATTTGCAGCCCGTAATCGCTCGGCAAGTTTATTAAATTTATTTCTGTGTTCCTGTAGCGAACTAGCGTATATAACAATATCGTCTAAGTACACGAACATTTCGTTCCCTTGGAGACCCGTTAACACGCTATCCATGAGTCTCTGGAACGTGGCTGGAGCATTACGTAAACCAAAGGGCATTCGCTGGAATTCGAAATGTCCGTGTGGAGTCGAGAACGCGGTTTTCGCGGCGTCGGATGGAGACATTGATATTTGGTGGAAACCACTGGCCAGGTCAAATGTACTGAAGTACTTTGCACTGCCCAGTTGGTCCAGTATTTCCGTGATGCAGGGGAGAGGGTATGCGTCGGCTATGGATCGTTCGTTCAGCGCGCGGTAGTCGATCACGACGCGCCACCTCTTGTTCCCTGCAGAGTCTGGCTTTTTTGGAACTACCCAGAGCGGGGAATTGTACGGAGATTTCGAAGGTCTGATTATGTCGTCGTTTAACAATTGTTCCATTTGTTTTTGAATTTCCTGTTTGTGTATCGGAGGAAATCTGTATTGTTTAACATTTACGGGTTGGTCGTTAACTGTTGGAATTCGGTGTGAAGTAATATTTGTACATCCTAGTTTATCGCCGGGTAAATGAAAAAGGTCCTGTGCGTTAGAAATTAAGTCGTGTATATCTTTTCTTTCCTCACTGTTGAGGTGATCAAGGCGTAGAGCGGAGATTATTTTGTCGAATCTATTCTCAGATTGCGTTGCACTTGAGACGCTGCGTGTTATCTCTGGTGTCGGGTGTCTCTTAAGAATATCGGCGTATGAGGTTTCGTTTACATTCCCAGCTCTAGGGTTCTTAGAAAAGGATTTATTGGATACTTTTTGATGTTGAACGTTTACGCGATGATTTGACTGATTGTTTGAAAAAATTTTTGTGATTTTTAAGGACTCGGCGTTGACGGACTTAGTCTTATTGGATGCGGCGCTTGGTAATTTTTGATTCGGGGATGTTTGTCGAACGTTAGAATTAGAAAATAGTGGAAATAGTAAAGGATTTGGTAATGAGTTGGAAGCCGGAAGAGGATCCACATAAACCTTTGGAATGGGGATCGTCATTTCGCGGTCGGTCGCATTTATTATGCGCGTTACCGCGTATCCCTTTTCGACACGTACTATCGCGTTACCGAAATATACTCCCTCGGCGAGCTCAACTTTAGGGATTATTCCCTCATCAACGTTAGAGTTAATTACCCTAACGCGAATTCCTGAGTTGGTTCGTGGAGGAAGTGTAGTATTCTCTACTATGTCCTTTCGACACGCGAACGGTATGCGATTACCGTGCCAAAGTATAAATTTATCTCTGAAGGAGATATCGGCGTCCGCGCAGAAGCCAGATCCTAAGATTCCGGCTGTTTTTATTGGAAATTCCGAACTAACTACGTTGAAAGGCACTTCTCGCGAAAAAATAGATAATGTTACGGTCCCTAACGTGCCTACGGTGCCCTGGGTAACCCCGGTAATGGTTAGTTGTTCGGCGCGGTTTATTTGGACGTTTTTCCTAAGAAAATTCTCCTTTATCACATTGATTTCCGCCCCGGTATCTATCATCATTACGACTGGTTGAATTAGCGACTTTGATTCTATTACAACGGTAGGAACACTTGTTTTGCCTGTTATATTGACCGCGGCTCGATAATTTATATTTCGTTGTTCTCCTCCGTTAGTGCGAGAACGTTGTGATTGAATGCGGCCTCGCGTACCGTCTCGCGGCGGGTCTGGAGGCCGTTCTCGTTTCCCTGACGCGGGCGGATATCATTTCCTGCGGTTCTATTTGCGATTGAATTGTTATAAATACGTTTTCGACATTCATCGATAGTGTGCCCTGGATACTTGCAATAACGGCAAGTGGTTTCGAATCGGTCGCGCGGCGCAGACTGACCGCGCGGAGGTCCCGTTATTTGAGGTCTATTGTCTTGGAATCGGCGCGGATCCCTCGGCGGTTCGTCGCGAGGGTAAGTAACGTACGGTCGTGGATTATTATTAACTCTACAATCACGCGTACTATGATTTCGGCTATTGCATTTAATGCAGAAATTTTCTATACGGCGTTCGTTAAATGAGGGTTCGCTACGCTGGCGCGACGTAACGAGTCGGTCTTTGTCTAATTCATAGCGACGGTATAATTCTTTCGCGTGGGCAAACGCGTCGTTAAAGTTTTCATACAAACGGCTATTCATGGCTAAGCGAATCTCAGGAATAAGCCCATCACAGAAGCATCTCAAAGTGAGAGCATCGATACCGGAACGAGAGTTAATTAATTCCGCGGAGTCATATCGTTCGCAGTCAATTGCTGCGTTCCGCAAATCTTTGATACGGCCTATGAAATCTAAAATGTGTTCACCGGGACGCATGAAGGTGTTCGTCAATTCTCCGCGGTAGTGGTCGGTAGATTTTAGTGAGCCAAAGGCTGACCGTAAAACGTCAGCTAATTGCCTGATCGAGGTGCACGGTTCGTCCTCGACCGCCAGGTAAGCTCGACCCCGAAGACGATTGATTATTAACCGCGTTAACGAAGGTTCTGCGTCGGGTGAAACTAATTCTTTGGCTCGTTTACATGCCCGGATAAACTGCAGCACTGGAATATTTTTTCCGTCGAATATTGGGACGCTTTCGAGGGCTTCACGGAAAGAAAGTTTATCGGAATGCGGTGTTAGGGTGTCGGATATGGACGGTGCGAACGTTTGCGTACGAGGTGTGCCAAAAGAAATTGCTTCGGCGCTGGTTGACTGATTAGCCCGTAGAGAATCTAATTCCTGTCGTAATAATTCCATTTGACGCGTTAAATTTGCGATCGTCTGTTCTTTGTCTCTATTCGCGGAAGTAGAAGGTATCGGATTTGTAGGAACGGCGGCGGCGTCTGTAGCGGGCGCGTCATGGAATTCTAGGACTCGGCGTTGTTCTGTTTCATTGGCGGTGTCCTTTTGCGATTGGAGACGCGTGCGTTTAACTGGCGTGCGCGTAGCCATGGCTGTTCGCGTACCCTAACAGTCGAATTAAAGCAAGGTAAGCGCGATAATCCCACCGCTGTCACCAAATTTATGTCACGTCCGGCGAAAGAATTTTTCGTTTATCCGGAGGCTTCACGACACGAGCCTATTTATACGGTTTTCGGTCCGCGGGAACGCGTTACGACCGGGTCCGATATTTTTGGCTTACGCGACGCGGTAAAAACACTCGCGATATGATGGAAAAGCCTTACCTTTCGCTGGCTTCAGTCTCGATACGCAGGTAGAATGTGCGTCGGGGGTCGTTGGTAGGTATCGATGCAGCGATCGGTCGGTTGATGTTGACGGTGACTTTGATTAACTTCCAGCAAAACGGGAAACAGCGGTCTGGATGCAGAGTAGATTCAGCGGAGACTGTGGATATTGCAGAGACGTTGGCTGCAGAGGCAGGCGAATCGGCGTTGATCGGCGTTTCGGAAAACTGTGACTGAACCGGAACGATGACGACAGGTTGCTGCGGTACGAGGACTCGGGGTGTATCTCCCAGGTATTCACGAACAAGTGAACGTATAAAATTCTTACGACCCGCGCGTCGTGTTCTTCGCGAACCGGATCCACGTTTCATTCACCCAGATTTTCTGTACTTTCAGGCAATGTTCAGAAGGATAAGCGGCGGTCCGCTCTATCGCAACGTCGCAAAGCTGAGTTCTATACTCCTTCAAGGTGAACAAACGCAACCCAGTTGTTGGAAGGAACACGTCGTAGAACTCGTAGTTTAAGAATAATGTTTTAACGTAAGAACTAGTATATTATGATTAGATTTAGTAATTATTGGAATAGGAACTAGTAGAACTGGTAAAAGAACTTGTAGATTGGATTTAGTAACTAAAGTAAAATATATTCTAAGTTAAAGTGTACAAAAGTGAAATTATTCTAAGTTAGAACTAGTAAAATGGAAATAGCAACGCGTAGCCTAGACCCCACATTGAGGCGGCTTGAGATGGAAGATCGATGTTAACTCTAGAAGCCCGAGGACTCGAATGTCTCTCTCGAGGCGCGTCTCGGACCTCCTCGGTTCGCGAGGCGCTACGGTCGCAGGCGCTCGTGGTAGGGAGCGCGCGGTCCGGCGAGTGGGGACTCGCGGCTCGTGGTGGGGCTAGCGGCTCGTGCCGATAGCCTGGGCGCATCTAGCGTCTAATCTTAAGAATAAGGACTTAGAATTACATGTGTGTTGTGGTGTGTTACAATTCGTGTCGAGTACTTATATCTATGAGTATTATAGGCTTATTCTAAAAATAGTACGTAGGTTCAGGCAACGTAGATTCCCTGAACTGGAAAAGTCCCCATTGCGGCGACGGACTGCGGCTTCTTCTCTCTGTTGGGCGGAATTCCTGATGAGAGGGCGATAGGGTTGCTCGTAGGTGCGAGCGAGACAGCGGTCCTTGCAGGTACGACTGAGTGCGTGCGGTCGTGCGCGCGCGAACTCTGTTGGTTGCCGATACTTCAGGCAAGTATTGCAGGTTGCCTGTGTCCAGGGGTCGATGCTGGAGGTTACGAGGATGCTGACGTATGTAATGGGTGGCAGGCGCTACGCCTAACGTCACACTACGATACGTAGACATCTGCAAACGCTATTTCGTTGCAAGGAAGTGTCGCATTTACATTCATTTGATGTGTAGACGAGGAATACATAACACTTCGCAAATCATATTATATCTTACCATGAAACATAGAAATGAGATGCGATATCGTGTTTTAAGTATCATAAGAACTCTATTGCTACGATACGTAGACATCTGCAAACGCTATTTCCTTGCAAAGAAGTGTCGCATTTACATTCATTTGAATCGTAGACGAGGAATGCATAACACTTCGCAATGAATATTATATCTTATCATGAAACATAGATATGAGATGCAATATCTCGTTTTAAGAAGCATTTGAACTCTATTGCTTCGATACGTAGACATCTGCAATCGCTATTTCCTTGCAAGTAAGTGTCGCATTTACATTCATTTGATGTGTAGAAGAGGAATACATAACACTTCGCAAATCATATTATATCTTACCATGAAACATAGAAATGAGATGCGATATCGCGTTTTAAGAAGCATTAGAACACTATTGCTACGATACGTAGACATCTGCAAACCCTATTTCCTTGCAAGGAAGTGTCGCATTTTCATTCATTTGAATCTTAGACGAGGAATGCATAACACTTCGCAATGAATATTATATCTTATCATGAAACATAGATATGAGATGCTATATCTCGTTTTAAGAAGCATCAGAAATCCAATGCTACGATACGCAGACATCTGCAAACGCTATTTCCTTGCAGAGAAAGTGTCGCATTTACATTCATTTGAAGTGTAGACGAGGAATACATAACACTTCGCAAATCATATTATACCTTACCATGAAACATAGAAATGAGATGCGATATCGCGTTTTAAGAAGCATTAGAACTCTACTGCTACGATACGCAGACATCTGCAAACGCTATTTCCTTGCAAGGAAGTGTCGCATTTACATTCATTTGAAGTGTGGACGAGGAAAACATGACACTTCGCAAATCATATTATATCTTACGATGAAACATAGAAATGAGATGCGATATCGCGTTTTAAGAAGCATTAGAACTCTACTGCTACGATACGCAGACATCTGCAATCGCTATTTCCTAGCGAGGAAGTGTCACATTCACATTCGTTTGAAGTGTAGACGAGGAATACATAACACTTCGCAAATCATATTATATCTTACCATGAAACATAGAAATGAGATGCGATATCGCGTTTTAAGAAGCATTAGAACTCTATTGCTACGGTACGTAGACATCTGCAAACGCTATTTCCTTGCAAGGAAGTGTCGCATTTACATTCATTTGAATCGTAGACGAGGAATGCATAACACTTCGCAATGAATATTATATCTTATCATGAAACATAGATATGAGATGCAATATCTCGTTTTAAGAAGCATTTGAACTCTATTGCTTCGATACGTAGACATCTGCAAACGCTATTTCCTTGCAAGTAAGTGTCGCATTTACATTCATTTGAATCGTAGACGAGGAATGCATAACACTTCGCAATGAATATTATATCTTATCATGAAACATAGATATGAGATGCAATATCTCGTTTTAAGAAGCATTTGAACTCTATTGCTTCGATACGTAGACATCTGCAAACGCTATTTCCTTGCAAGTAAGTGTCGCATTTACATTCATTTGATGTGTAGAAGAGGAATACTTAACACTTCGCAAATCATATTATATCTTACCATGAAACACAGAAATGAGATGCGATATCGCGTTTTAAGAAGCATTAGAACTCTACTGCTACGATACGCAGACATCTGCAAACGCTATTTCCTTGCAAGGAAGTGTCGCATTTACATTCATTTGAAGTGTGGACGAGGAATACATGACACTTCGCAATGAATATTATATCTTACCATGAAACATAGAAATGAGATGCGATATCGCGTTTAAAGAAGCATTAGAACTCTACTGCTACGATACGCAGACATCTGCAAACGCTATTTCCTAGCGAGGAAGTGTCACATTCACATTCGTTTGAAGTGTAGACGAGGAATACATATCACTTCGCAAATCATATTATATCTTACCATGAAACATAGAAATGAGATGCGATATCGCGTTTTAAGAAGCATTGGAACTCTATTGCTACGATACGTAGACATCTGCAAACGCTATTTCCTTGCAAGGAAGTGTCGCATTTACATTCATTTGAATCGTAGACGAGGAATGCATAACACTTCGCAATGAATATTATATCTTATCATGAAACATAGATATGAGATGCAATATCTCGTTTTAAGAAGCATTTGAACTCTATTGCTTCGATACGTAGACATCTGCAAACGCTATTTCCTTGCAAGAAAGTGTCGCATTTACATTCATTTGATGTGTAGACGAGGAATACATAACACTTCGCAAATCATATTATATCTTACCATGAAACATAGAAATGAGATGCGATATCGCGTTTTAAGAAGCATTAGAACTCTACTGCTACGATACGCAGACATCTGCAAACGCTATTTCCTTGCAAGGAAGTGTCGCATTTACATTCATTTGAAGTGTGGACGAGGAATACATGACACTTCGCAAATCATATTATATCTTACCATGAAACATAGAAATGAGATGCGATATCGCGTTTTAAGAAGCATTGGAACTCTATTGCTACGATACGTAGACATCTGCAAACGCTATTTCCTTGCAAGGAAGTGTCGCATTTACATTCATTTGAATCGTAGACGAGGAATGCATAACACTTCGCAATGAATATTATATCTTATCATGAAACATAGATATGAGATGCAATATCTCGTTTTGAGAAGCATTTGAACTCTATTGCTTCGATACGTAGACATCTGCAAACGCAATTTCCTTGCAAGAAAGTGTCGCATTTACATTCATTTGAAGTGTAGACGAGGAATACATAACACTTCGCAAATCATATTATACCTTACCATGAAACATAGAAATGAGATGCGATATCGCGTTTTAAGAAGCATTAGAACTCTACTGCTACGATACGCAAACATCTGCAAACGCTATTTCCTTGCAAGGAAGTGTCGCATTTACATTCATTTGAAGTGTGGACGAGGAATACATGACACTTCGCAAATCATATTATATCTTACCATGAAACATAGAAATGAGATGCGATATCGCGTTTTAAGAAGCATTAGAACTCTACTGCTACGATACGCAGACATCTGCAAACGCTATTTCCTTGCAAGTAAGTGTCGCATTTACATTCATTTGAACCTTAGACGGGGAATGCATAACACTTCGCAATGAATATTATATCTTATCATGAAACATAGATATGAGATGCAATATCTCGTTTTAAGAAGCATCAGAAATCCAATGCTACGATACGTAGACATCTGCAAACGCAATTTCCTTGCAAGAAAGTGTCGCATTTACATTCATTTGAAGTGTAGACGAGGAATACATAACACTTCGCAAATCATATTATATCTTACCATGAAACATAGAAATGAGATGCGATATCGCGTTTTAAGGAGCATTGGAACGCTATTGCTACGATACGTAGACATCTGCAAACGCTATTTCCTTGCAAGGAAGTGTCGCATTTACATTCATTTGAATCGCAGACGAGGAATGCATAGCAGTTCGCAATGAATATTATATCTTACCATGAAACATAGAAATGAGATGCGATATCGCGTTTTAAGAAGCATTAGAACTCTACTGCTACGATACGCAGACATCTGCAAACGCTATTTCCTAGCGAGGAAGTGTCACATTCTCATTCGTTTGAAGTGTAGACGAGGAGTACATAACACTTCGCAAATCATATTATATCTTACCATGAAACATAGAAATGAGATGCGATATCGCGTTTTAAGGAGCATTGGAACGCTATTGCTACGATACGTAGACATCTGCAAACGCTATTTCCTTGCAAGGAAGTGTCGCATTTACATTCATTTGAATCGTAGACGAGGAATGCATAGCAGTTCGCAATGAATATTATATCTTACCATGAAACATAGAAATGAGATGCGATATCGCGTTTTAAGAAGCATTAGAACTCTACTGCTACGATACGCAGACATCTGCAAACGCTATTTCCTAGCGAGGAAGTGTCACATTCACATTCGTTTGAAGTGTAGACGAGGAATACATAACACTTCGCAAATCATATTATATCTTACCATGAAACATGGAAATGAGATGCGATATCGCGTTTTAAGAAGCATTGGAACTCTATTGCTACGATACGTAGACATCTGCAAACGCTATTTCCTAGCGAGGAAGTGTCGCAGTCACATTCATTTGAAGTGTAGACGAGGAATACATAACACTTCGCAAATCATGTTATATCTTACCATGAAACATAGAAATGAGATGTGATATCGCGTTTTAAGAAGCATTAGAACACTATTGCTACGATACGTAGACATCTGCAAACGCTATTTCCTTGCAGGGAAGTGTCGCATTTTCATTCATTTGAATCTTAGACGAGGAATGCATAACACTTCGCAATGAATATTATATCTTATCATGAAACATAGATATGAGATGCAATATCTCGTTTTAAGAAGCATCAGAAATCCAATGCTACGATACGTAGACATCTGCAAACGCTATTTCCTTGCAAGAAAGTGTCGCATTTACATTCATTTGAATTGTAGACGAGGAATACATAACACTTCGCAAATCATATTATATCTTACCATGAAACATAGAAATGAGATGCGATATCGCGTTTTAAGAAGCATTGGAACTCTATTGCTACGATACGTAGACATCTGCAAACGCTATTTCCTTGCAAGGAAGTGTCGCATTTACATTCATTTGAATCGTAGACGAGGAATGCATAACACTTCGCAATGAATATTATATCTTATCATGAAACATAGATATGAGACGCAATATCTCGTTTTAAGAAGCATTTGAACTCTATTGCTTCGATACGTAGACATCTGCAAACGCTATTTCCTTGCAAGGAAGTGTCGCATTTACATTCATTTGAAGTGTAGACGAGGAGTACATAACACTCCGCAAATCGTATTATATCTTACCATGAAACATAGAAATGAGATGCGATATCGCGTTTTAAGAATCATAAGAACTCTATTGCTACGATACGTAGACATCTGCAAACGCTATTTCCTTGCAAAGAAGTGTCGCATTTACATTCATTTGAAGTGTAGACGAGGAATACATAACACTTCGCAAATCATATTATATCTTACCATGAAACATAGAAATGAGATGCGACATCGCGTTTTAAGAATCATAAGAACTCTATTGCTACGATACGTAGACATCTGCAAGCGCTATTTCCTTGCAAGGAAGTGTCGCATTTACATTCAGTTGATGTGTAGACGAGGAATACATAACACTTCGCAAATCATATTATATCTTACCATGAAACATAGAAATGAGATGCGATATCGCGTTTTAAGAAGCATTGGAACTCTATTGCTACGATACGTAGACATCTGCAAACGCTATTTCCTTGCAAGGAAGTGTCGCATTTACATTCATTTGAATCGTAGACGAGGAATGCATAACACTTCGCAATGAATATTATATCTTATCATGAAACATAGATATGAGATGCAATATCTCGTTTTAAGAAGCATTTGAACTCTATTGCTTCGATACGTAGACATCTGCAAACGCTATTTCCTTGCAAGAAAGTGTCGCATTTACATTCATTTGATGTGTAGACGAGGAATACATAACACTTCGCAAATCATATTATATCTTACCATGAAACATAGAAATGAGATGCGATATCGCGTTTTAAGAAGCACTAGAACTCTACTGCTACGATACGCAGACATCTGCAAACGCTATTTCCTTGCAAGGAAGTGTCGCATTTACATTCATTTGAAGTGTGGACGAGGAATACATGACACTTCGCAAATCATATTATATCTTACCATGAAACATAGAAATGAGATGCGATATCGCGTTTTAAGAAGCATCAGAAATCCATTACTGCGATACGTAGACATCTGCAAACGCTATTTCCTTGCAAGAAAGTATCGCATTTACATTCATTTGAAGTGTAGACGAGGAATACATAACACTTCGCAAATCATATTATACCTTACCATGAAACATAGAAATGAGATGCGATATCGCGTTTTTAGAAGCATTAGAACTCTACTGCTACGATACGCAGACATGTGCAAACGCTATTTCCTAGCGAGGAAGTGTCACATTCACATTCGTTTGAAGTGTAGACGAGGAATACATAACACTTCGCAAATCATATTATATCTTACCATGAAACATAGAAATGAGATGCGATATCGCGTTTTAAGAAGCATTGGAACTCTATTGCTACGATACGTAGACATCTGCAAACGCTATTTCCTTGCAAGGAAGTGTCGCATTTACATTCATTTGAATCGTAGACGAGGAATGCATAACACTTCGCAATGAATATTATATCTTATCATGAAACATAGATATGAGATGCAATATCTCGTTTTAAGAAGCATTTGAACTCTATTGCTTCGATACGTAGACATCTGCAAACGCTATTTCCTTGCAAGAAAGTGTCGCATTTACATTCATTTGATGTGTGGACGAGGAATACATAAGACTTCACAAATCATATTATATCTTACCATGAAACATAGAAATGAGATGCGATATCGCGTTTTAAGAAGCACTAAAACTCTACTGCTACGATACGCAGACATCTGCAAACGCTATTTCCTTGCAAGGAAGTGTCGCATTTACATTCATATGAAGTGTGGACGAGGAATACATGACACTTCGCAAATCATATTATATCTTACCATGAAACATAGAAATGAGATGCGATATCGCGTTTTAAGAAGCATCAGAAATCCATTACTACGATAGGTAGACATCTGCAAACGCTATTTCCTTGCAAGGAAGTGTCGCATTTACATTCATTTGAATCGTAGACGAGGAATGCATAACACTTCGCAATAAATATTATATCTTATCATGAAACATAGATATGAGATGCAATATCTCGTTTTAAGAAGCATTTGAACTCTATTGTTTCGATACGTAGACATCTGCAAACGCTATTTCCTTGCAAGGAAGTGTCGCATTTACATTCATTTGAAGTGTAGACGAGGAGTACATAACACTCCGCAAATCGTATTATATCTTACCATGAAACATAGAAATGAGATGCGATATCGCGTTTTAAGAATCATAAGAACTCTATTGCTACGATACGTAGACATCTGCAAACGCTATTTCCTTGCAAAGAAGTGTCGCATTTACATTCATTTGAAGTGTAGACGAGGAATACATAACACTTCGCAAATCATATTATATCTTACCATGAAACATAGAAATGAGATGCGACATCGCGTTCTAAGAATCATAAGAACTCTATTGCTACGATACGTAGACATCTGCAAGCGCTATTTCCTTGCAAGGAAGTGTCGCATTTACATTCAGTTGATGTGTACACGAGGAATACATAACACTTCGCAAATCATATTATATCTTACCATGAAACATAGAAATGAGATGCGATATCGCGATTTAAGAAGCATTGGAACTCTATTGCTACGATACGTAGACATCTGCAAACGCTATTTCCTTGCAAGGAAGTGTCGCATTTACATTCATTTGAATCGTAGACGAGGAATGCATAACACTTCGCAATGAATATTATATCTTATCATGAAACATAGATATGAGATGCAATATCCCGTTTTAAGAAGCATTTGTACTCTATTGCTTCGATACGTAGACATCTGCAAACGCTATTTCCTTGCAAGAAAGTGTCACATTTACATTCATTTGATGTGTAGACGAGGAATACATAACACTTCGCAAATCATATTATATCTTACCATGAAACATAGAAATGAGATGCGATATCGCGTTTTAAGAAGCACTAGAACTCTACTGCTACGATACGCAGACATCTGCAAACGCTATTTCCTTGCAAGGAAGTGTCGCATTTACATTCATTTGAAGTGTGGACGAGGAATACATGACACTTCGCAAATCATATTATATCTTACCATGAAACATAGAAATGAGATGCGATATCGCGTTTTAAGAAGCATTGGAACTTTATTGCCACGATACGTAGACATCTGCAAACGCTATTTCCTTGCAAGGAAGTGTCGCATTTACATTCATTTGAATCGTAGACGAGGAATGCATAACACTTCGCAATGAATATTATATCTTATAATGAAACATAGATATGAGATGCAATATCTCGTTTTAAGAAGCATTTGTACTCTATTGCTTCGATACGTAGACATCTGCAAACGCTATTTCCTTGCAAGGAAGTGTCGCATTTTCATTCATTTGAATCTTAGACGAGGAATGCATAACACTTCGCAATGAATATTATATCTTATCATGAAACATAGATATGAGATGCTATATCTCGTTTTAAGAAGCATCAGAAATCCAATGCTACGATACGCAGACATCTGCAAACGCTATTTCCTTGCAGAGAAAGTGTCGCATTTACATTCATTTGAAGTGTAGACGAGGAATACATAACACTTCGCAAATCATATTATACCTTACCATGAAACATAGAAATGAGATGCGATATCGCGTTTTAAGAAGCATTAGAACTCTACTGCTACGATACGCAGACATCTGCAAACGCTATTTCCTTGCAAGGAAGTGTCGCATTTACATTCATTTGAAGTGTGGACGAGGAAAACATGACACTTCGCAAATCATATTATATCTTACGATGAAACATAGAAATGAGATGCGATATCGCGTTTTAAGAAGCATTAGAACTCTACTGCTACGATACGCAGACATCTGCAATCGCTATTTCCTAGCGAGGAAGTGTCACATTCACATTCGTTTGAAGTGTAGACGAGGAATACATAACACTTCGCAAATCATATTATATCTTACCATGAAACATAGAAATGAGATGCGATATCGCGTTTTAAGAAGCATTAGAACTCTATTGCTACGGTACGTAGACATCTGCAAACGCTATTTCCTTGCAAGGAAGTGCCGCATTTACATTCATTTGAATCGTAGACGAGGAATGCATAACACTTCGCAATGAATATTATATCTTATCATGAAACATAGATATGAGATGCAATATCTCGTTTTAAGAAGCATTTGAACTCTATTGCTTCGATACGTAGACATCTGCAAACGCTATTTCCTTGCAAGTAAGTGTCGCATTTACATTCATTTGAATCGTAGACGAGGAATGCATAACACTTCGCAATGAATATTATATCTTATCATGAAACATAGATATGAGATGCAATATCTCGTTTTAAGAAGCATTTGAACTCTATTGCTTCGATACGTAGACATCTGCAAACGCTATTTCCTTGCAAGTAAGTGTCGCATTTACATTCATTTGATGTGTAGAAGAGGAATACTTAACACTTCGCAAATCATATTATATCTTACCATGAAACACAGAAATGAGATGCGATATCGCGTTTTAAGAAGCATTAGAACTCTACTGCTACGATACGCAGACATCTGCAAACGCTATTTCCTTGCAAGGAAGTGTCGCATTTACATTCATTTGAAGTGTGGACGAGGAATACATGACACTTCGCAATGAATATTATATCTTACCATGAAACATAGAAATGAGATGCGATATCGCGTTTAAAGAAGCATTAGAACTCTACTGCTACGATACGCAGACATCTGCAAACGCTATTTCCTAGCGAGGAAGTGTCACATTCACATTCGTTTGAAGTGTAGACGAGGAATACATATCACTTCGCAAATCATATTATATCTTACCATGAAACATAGAAATGAGATGCGATATCGCGTTTTAAGAAGCATTGGAACTTTATTGCTACGATACGTAGACATCTGCAAACGCTATTTCCTTGCAAGGAAGTGTCGCATTTACATTCATTTGAATCGTAGACGAGGAATGCATAACACTTCGCAATGAATATTATATCTTATAATGAAACATAGATATGAGATGCAATATCTCGTTTTAAGAAGCATTTGTACTCTATTGCTTCGATACGTAGACATCTGCAAACGCTATTTCCTTGCAAGGAAGTGTCGCATTTACATTCATTTGAAGTGTGGACGAGGAATACATGACACTTCGCAAATCATATTATATCTTACCATGAAACATAGAAATGAGATGCGATATCGCGTTTTAAGAAGCATTAGAAATCCATTACTACGATACGTAGACATCTGCAAACGCTATTTCCTTGCAAGAAAGTATCGCATTTACATTCATTTGAAGTGTAGACGAGGAATACATAACACTTCGCAAATCATATTATACCTTACCATGAAACATAGAAATGAGATGCGATATCTCGTTTTAAGAAGCATTTGAACTCTATTGCTTCGATACGTAGACATCTGCAAACGCTATTTCCTTGCAAGGAAGTGTCGCATTTACATTCATTTGAAGTGTAGACGAGGAGTACATAACACTCCGCAAATCGTATTATATCTTACCATGAAACATAGAAATGAGATGCGATATCGCGTTTTAAGAAGCATTGGAACTCTATTGCTACGATATGTAGACATCTGCAAACGCTATTTCCTTGCAAGGAAGTGTCGCATTTACATTCATTTGAATCGTAGACGAGGAATGCATAACACTTCGCAATGAATATTATATCTTATCATGAAACATAGATATGAGATGCAATATCTCGTTTTAAGAAGCATTTGAACTCTATTGCTTCGATACGTAGACATCTGCAAACGCTATTTCCTTGCAAGTAAGTGTCGCATTCACATTCATTTGATGTGTAGACGAGGAATACATAAGACTTCGCAAATCATATTATATCTTACCATGAAACATAGAAATGAGATGCGATATTGCGTTTTAAGAAGCATTAGAACTCTACTGCTACGATACGCAGACATGTGCAAACGCTATTTCCTAGCGAGGAAGTGTCACATTCACATTCGTTTGAAGTGTAGACGAGGAATACATAACACTTCGCAAATCATATTATATCTTACCATGAAACATAGAAATGAGATGCGATATCGCGTTTTAAGAAGCATTGGAACTCTATTGCTACGATACGTAGACATCTGCAAACGCTATTTCCTTGCAAGGAAGTGTCGCATTTACATTCATTTGAATCGTAGACGAGGAATGCATAACACTTCGCAATGAATATTATATCTTATCATGAAACATAGATATGAGATGCAATATCCCGTTTTAAGAAGCATTTGTACTCTATTGCTTCGATACGTAGACATCTGCAAACGCTATTTCCTTGCAAGAAAGTGTCACATTTACATTCATTTGATGTGTAGACGAGGAATACATAACACTTCGCAAATCATATTATATCTTACCATGAAACATAGAAATGAGATGCGATATCGCGTTTTAAGAAGCACTAGAACTCTACTGCTACGATACGCAGACATCTGCAAACGCTATTTCCTTGCAAGGAAGTGTCGCATTTACATTCATTTGAAGTGTGGACGAGGAATACATGACACTTCGCAAATCATATTATATCTTACCATGAAACATAGAAATGAGATGCGATATCGCGTTTTAAGAAGCATCAGAAATCCATTACTACGATACGTAGACATCTGCAAACGCTATTTCCTTGCAAGAAAGTATCGCATTTACATTCATTTGAAGTGTAGACGAGGAATACATAACACTTCGCAAATCATATTATACCTTACCATGAAACATAGAAATGAGATGCGATATCGCGTTTTAAGAAGCATTGGAACTCTACTGCTACGATACGCAGACATGTGCAAACGCTATTTCCTAGCGAGGAAGTGTCACATTCACATTCGTTTGAAGTGTAGACGAGGAATACATAACACTTCGCAAATCATATTATATCTTACCATGAAACATAGAAATGAGATGCGATATCGCGTTTTAAGAAGCATTGGAACTCTATTGCTACGATACGTAGACATCTGCAAACGCTATTTCCTTGCAAGGAAGTGTCGCATTTACATTCATTTGAATCGTAGACGAGGAATGCATAACACTTCGCAATGAATATTATATCTTATCATGAAACATCGATATGAGATGCAATATCTCGTTTTAAGAAGCATTTGAACTCTATTGCTTCGATACGTAGACATCTGCAAACGCTATTTCCTTGCAAGGAAGTGTCGCATTTACATTCATTTGAAGTGTAGACGAGGAGTACATAACACTCCGCAAATCGTATTATATCTTACCATGAAATATAGAAATGAGATGCGATATCGCGTTTTAAGAATCATAAGAACTCTATTGCTACGATACGTAGACATCTGCAAACGCTATTTCCTTGCAAAGAAGTGTCGCATTTACATTCATTTGAAGTGTAGACGAGGAATACATAACACTTCGCAAATCATATTATATCTTACCATGAAACATAGAAATGAGATGCGACATCGCGTTTTAAGAATCATAAGAACTCTATTGCTACGATACGTAGACATCTGCAAGCGCTATTTCCTTGCAAGGAAGTGTCGCATTTACATTCAGTTGATGTGTAGACGAGGAATACATAACACTTCGCAAATCATATTACATCTTACCATGAAACATAGAAATGAGATGCGATATCGCGTTTTAAGAAGCATTGGAACTTTATTGCTACGATACGTAGACATCTGCAAACGCTATTTCCTTGCAAGGAAGTGTCGCATTTACATTCATTTGAATCGTAGACGAGGAATGCATAACACTTCGCAATGAATATTATATCTTATAATGAAACATAGATATGAGATGCAATATCTCGTTTTAAGAAGCATTTGTACTCTATTGCTTCGATACGTAGACATCTGCAAACGCTATTTCCTTGCAAGGAAGTGTCGCATTTACATTCATTTGAAGTGTGGACGAGGAATACATGACACTTCGCAAATCATATTATATCTTACCATGAAACATAGAAATGAGATGCGATATCGCGTTTTAAGAAGCATTAGAAATCCATTACTACGATACGTAGACATCTGCAAACGCTATTTCCTTGCAAGAAAGTATCGCATTTACATTCATTTGAAGTGTAGACGAGGAATACATAACACTTCGCAAATCATATTATACCTTACCATGAAACATAGAAATGAGATGCGATATCTCGTTTTAAGAAGCATTTGAACTCTATTGCTTCGATACGTAGACATCTGCAAACGCTATTTCCTTGCAAGGAAGTGTCGCATTTACATTCATTTGAAGTGTAGACGAGGAGTACATAACACTCCGCAAATCGTATTATATCTTACCATGAAACATAGAAATGAGATGCGATATCGCGTTTTAAGAAGCATTGGAACTCTATTGCTACGATATGTAGACATCTGCAAACGCTATTTCCTTGCAAGGAAGTGTCGCATTTACATTCATTTGAATCGTAGACGAGGAATGCATAACACTTCGCAATGAATATTATATCTTATCATGAAACATAGATATGAGATGCAATATCTCGTTTTAAGAAGCATTTGAACTCTATTGCTTCGATACGTAGACATCTGCAAACGCTATTTCCTTGCAAGTAAGTGTCGCATTCACATTCATTTGATGTGTAGACGAGGAATACATAAGACTTCGCAAATCATATTATATCTTACCATGAAACATAGAAATGAGATGCGATATTGCGTTTTAAGAAGCATTAGAACTCTACTGCTACGATACGCAGACATGTGCAAACGCTATTTCCTAGCGAGGAAGTGTCACATTCACATTCGTTTGAAGTGTAGACGAGGAATACATAACACTTCGCAAATCATATTATATCTTACCATGAAACATAGAAATGAGATGCGATATCGCGTTTTAAGAAGCATTGGAACTCTATTGCTACGATACGTAGACATCTGCAAACGCTATTTCCTTGCAAGGAAGTGTCGCATTTACATTCATTTGAATCGTAGACGAGGAATGCATAACACTTCGCAATGAATATTATATCTTATCATGAAACATAGATATGAGATGCAATATCTCGTTTTAAGAAGCATTTGAACTCTATTGCTTCGATACGTAGACATCTGCAAACGCTATTTCCTTGCAAGAAAGTGTCGCATTTACATTCATTTGATGTGTAGACGAGGAATACATAACACTCCGCAAATCATATTATATCTTACCATGAAACATAGAAATGAGATGCGATATCGCGTTTTAAGAAGCACTAGAACTCTACTGCTACGATACGCAGACATCTGCAAACGCTATTTCCTTGCAAGGAAGTGTCGCATTTACATTCATATGAAGTGTGGACGAGGAATACATGACACTTCGCAAATCATATTATATCTTACCATGAAACATAGAAATGAGATGCGATATCGCGTTTTAAGAAGCATTGGAACTCTATTGCTACGATACGTAGACATCTGCAAACGCTATTTCCTTGCAAGGAAGTGTCGCATTTACATTCATTTGAATCGTAGACGAGGAATGCATAACACTTCGCAATGAATATTATATCTTATCATGAAACATAGATATGAGATGCAATATCTCGTTTTAAGAAGCATTTGAACTCTATTGCTTCGATACGTAGACATCTGCAAACGCTATTTCCTTGCAAGGAAGTGTCGCATTTACATTCATTTGAAGTGTAGACGAGGAGTAAATAACACTCCGCAAATCGTATTATATCTTACCATGAAACATAGAAATGAGATGCGATATCGCGTTTTAAGAAGCATTGGAACTCTATTGCTACGATATGTAGACATCTGCAAACGCTATTTCCTTGCAAGGAAGTGTCGCATTTACATTCATTTGAATCGTAGACGAGGAATGCATAACACTTCGCAATAAATATTATATCTTATCATGAAACATAGATATGAGATGCAATATCTCGTTTTAAGAAGCATTTGAACTCTATTGCTTCGATACGTAGACATCTGCAAACGCTATTTCCTTGCAAGGAAGTGTCGCATTTACATTCATTTGAAGTGTAGACGAGCAGTACATAACACTCCGCAAATCATATTATATCTTACCATGAAACATAGAAATGAGATGCGATATCGCGTTTTAAGAAGCATTGGAACTTTATTGCTACGATACGTAGACATCTGCAAACGCTATTTCCTTGCAAGGAAGTGTCGCATTTACATTCATTTGAATCGTAGACGAGGAATGCATAACACTTCGCAATGAATATTATATCTTATAATGAAACATAGATATGAGATGCAATATCTCGTTTTAAGAAGCATTTGTACTCTATTGCTTCGATACGTAGACATCTGCAAACGCTATTTCCTTGCAAGGAAGTGTCGCATTTACATTCATTTGAAGTGTGGACGAGGAATACATGACACTTCGCAAATCATATTATATCTTACCATGAAACATAGAAATGAGATGCGATATCGCGTTTTAAGAAGCATTAGAAATCCATTACTACGATACGTAGACATCTGCAAACGCTATTTCCTTGCAAGAAAGTATCGCATTTACATTCATTTGAAGTGTAGACGAGGAATACATAACACTTCGCAAATCATATTATACCTTACCATGAAACATAGAAATGAGATGCGATATCTCGTTTTAAGAAGCATTTGAACTCTATTGCTTCGATACGTAGACATCTGCAAACGCTATTTCCTTGCAAGGAAGTGTCGCATTTACATTCATTTGAAGTGTAGACGAGGAGTACATAACACTCCGCAAATCGTATTATATCTTACCATGAAACATAGAAATGAGATGCGATATCGCGTTTTAAGAAGCATTGGAACTCTATTGCTACGATATGTAGACATCTGCAAACGCTATTTCCTTGCAAGGAAGTGTCGCATTTACATTCATTTGAATCGTAGACGAGGAATGCATAACACTTCGCAATGAATATTATATCTTATCATGAAACATAGATATGAGATGCAATATCTCGTTTTAAGAAGCATTTGAACTCTATTGCTTCGATACGTAGACATCTGCAAACGCTATTTCCTTGCAAGTAAGTGTCGCATTCACATTCATTTGATGTGTAGACGAGGAATACATAAGACTTCGCAAATCATATTATATCTTACCATGAAACATAGAAATGAGATGCGATATTGCGTTTTAAGAAGCATTAGAACTCTACTGCTACGATACGCAGACATGTGCAAACGCTATTTCCTAGCGAGGAAGTGTCACATTCACATTCGTTTGAAGTGTAGACGAGGAATACATAACACTTCGCAAATCATATTATATCTTACCATGAAACATAGAAATGAGATGCGATATCGCGTTTTAAGAAGCATTGGAACTCTATTGCTACGATACGTAGACATCTGCAAACGCTATTTCCTTGCAAGGAAGTGTCGCATTTACATTCATTTGAATCGTAGACGAGGAATGCATAACACTTCGCAATGAATATTATATCTTATCATGAAACATAGATATGAGATGCAATATCTCGTTTTAAGAAGCATTTGAACTCTATTGCTTCGATACGTAGACATCTGCAAACGCTATTTCCTTGCAAGGAAGTGTCGCATTTACATTCATTTGAAGTGTAGACGAGGAGTAAATAACACTCCGCAAATCGTATTATATCTTACCATGAAACATAGAAATGAGATGCGATATCGCGTTTTAAGAAGCATTAGAAATCCATTTCTACGATACGTAGACATCTGCAAACGCTATTTCCTTGCAAGAAAGTATCGCATTTACATTCATTTGAAGTGTAGACGAGGAATACATAACACTTCGCAAATCATATTATACCTTACCATGAAACATAGAAATGAGATGCGATATCGCGTTTTAAGAAGCACTAGAACTCTACTGCTACGATACGCAGACATCTGCAAACGCTATTTCCTTGCAAGGAAGTGTCGCATTTACATTCATTTGAAGTGTGGACGAGGAATGCATGACACTTCGCAAATCATATTATATCTTACCATGAAACATAGAAATGAGATGCGATATCGCGTTTTAAGAAGCATTGGAACTCTATTGCTACGATACGTAGACATCTGCAAACGCTATTTCCTTGCAAGGAAGTGTCGCATTTACATTCATTTGAAGTGTAGACGAGGAATACATAACACTTCGCAATGAATATTATATCTTATCATGAAACATAGATATGAGATGCAATATCTCGTTTTAAGAAGCATTTGAACTCTATTGCTTCGATACGTAGACATCTGCAAACGCTATTTCCTTGCAAGGAAGTGTCGCATTTACATTCATTTGAAGTGTAGACGAGGAGTACATAACACTCCGCAAATCGTATTATATCTTACCATGAAACATAGAAATGAGATGCGATATCGCGTTTTAAGAAGCATTGGAACTCTATTGCTACGATATGTAGACATCTGCAAACGCTATTTCCTTGCAAGGAAGTGTCGCATTTACATTCATTTGAATCGTAGACGAGGAATGCATAACACTTCGCAATGAATATTATATCTTATCATGAAACATAGATATGAGATGCAATATCTCGTTTTAAGAAGCATTTGAACTCTATTGCTTCGATACGTAGACATCTGCAAACGCTATTTCCTTGCAAGTAAGTGTCGCATTCACATTCATTTGATGTGTAGACGAGGAATACATAAGACTTCGCAAATCATATTATATCTTACCATGAAACATAGAAATGAGATGCGATATCGCGTTTTAAGAAGCATTAGAACTCTACTGCTACGATACACAGACATCTGCAAACGCTATTTCCTAGCGAGGAAGTGTCGCAGTCACATTCATTTGAAGTGTAGACGAGGAATACATAACACTTCGCAAATCATATTATATCTTACCATGAAACATAGAAATGAGATGCGATATCGCGTTTTTAGAAGCATTGGAACTCTATTGCTACGATACGTAGACATCTGCAAACGCTATTTCCTTGCAAGGAAGTGTCGCATTTTCATTCATTTGAACCTTAGACGGGGAATGCATAACACTTCGCAATGAATATTATATCTTATCATGAAACATAGATATGAGATGTAATATCTCGTTTTAAGAAGCATCAGAAATCCAATGCTACGATACGTAGACATCTGCAAACGCTATTTCATTGCAAGAAAGTGTCGCATTTACATTCATTTGAAGTGTAGACGAGGAATACATAACACTTCGCAAATCATATTATATCTTACCATGAAACATAGAAATGAGATGCGATATCGCGTTTTAAGAAGCATTGGAACGCTATTGCTACGGTACGTAGACATCTGCAAACGCTATTTCCTTGCAGGGAAGTGTCGCATTTACATTCATTTGAATCGTAGACGAGGAATGCATTACACTTCGCAATGAATATTATATCTTATCATGAAACATAGATATGAGATGCAATATCTCGTTCTAAGAAGCATTTGAACTCTATTGCTTCGATACGTAGACATCTGCAAACGCTATTTCCTAGCAAGGAAGTGTCGCATTTACATTCATTTGAAGTGTGGACGAGGAATACATTATACTTCGCAAATCATATTATATCTTACCATGAAACATAGAAATGAGATGCGATATCGCGTTTTAAGAAGCGTTAGAACTCTATTGCTACGATACGTAGACATCTGTAAACGCTATTTCCTTGCAAGGAAGTGTCGCATTTTCATTCATTTGAATCGTAGACGAGGAATGCATAACACTTCGCAATGAATGTTATATCTTATCATGAAACATAGATATGAGATGCATTATCTCGTTTTAAGAAGCATTTGAACTCTATTGCTTCGATACGTAGACATCTGCAAACGCTATTTCCTTGCAAGAAAGTGTCGCATTTACATTCATTTGAAGTGTCGACGAGGAATACATAACAGTTCGCAAATCATATTATATCTTACCATGAAGCATAGAAATGAGATGCGATATCGCGTTTTAAGAAGCATCAGAAATCCATTGCTACGATACGTAGACATCTGCAAACGCTATTTCCTTGCAAGAAAGTATCGCATTTACATTTATTTGAAGTGTAGACGAGGAATACATAACACTTCGCAAATCATATTATACCTTACCATGAAACATAGAAATGAGATGCGATATCGCGTTCTAAGAAGCATTAGAACTCTACTGCTACGATACGCAGACATCTGCAAACGCTATTTCCTAGCGAGGAAGTGTCACACTCACATTCGTTTGAAGTGTAGACGAGGAATACATAACACTTCGCAAATCATATTATATCTTGCCATGAAACATAGAAATGAGATGCGATATCGCCTTTTAAGAAGCATTGGAACTCTATTGCTACGATACGTAGACATCTGCAAACGCTATTTCCTTGCAAGGAAGTGTCGCATATACATTCATTTGAATCGTAGACGAGGAATGCATAACACTTCGCAATGAATATTATATCTTATCATGAAACATAGATATGAGATGCAATATCTCGTTTTAAGAAGCATTTGAACTCTATTGCTTCGATACGTAGACATCTGCAAACGCTACTTCCTTGCAAGGAAGTGTCGCATTTTCATTCATTTGAATCGTAGACGAGGAATGCATAACACTTCGCAATGAATATTATATCTTATCATGAAACATAGATATGAGATGCAATATCTCGTTTTAAGAAGCATTTGAACACTATTGCTTCGATACGTAGACATCTGCAAACGCCATTTCCTTGCAAGAAAGTGTCGCATTTACATTCATTTGATGTGTAGACGAGGAATACATTACACTTCGCAAATCATATTATATCTTACCATGAAACATAGAAATGAGATGCGATATCGCGTTTTAAGAAGCATTAGAACTCTATTGCTACGATACGTAGACATCTGCAAACGCTATTTCCTTGCAAGGAAGTGTCGCATTTTCATTCATTTGAATCGTAGACGAGGAATGCATAACACTTCGCAATGAATGTTATATCTTATCATGAAACATAGATATGAGATGCATTATCTCGTTTTAAGAAGCATTTGAACTCTATTGCTTCGATACGTAGACATCTGCAAACGCTAATTCCTTGCAAGAAAGTGTCGCATTTACATTCATTTGAAGTGTAGACGAGGAATACATAACAGTTCGCAAATCATATTATATCTTACCATGAAGCACAGAAATGAGATGCGACATCGCGTTCTAAGAAGTATTAGAACACTACTGCTACGATAGGTAGACATTTGCAAACGCTATTTCCTTGCAAGGAAGTGTCGCATTTACATTCATTTGAAGTGTAGACGAGGAATACATAACACTTCGCAAATCATGTAATATCTTACCATGAAACATAGAAATGAGATGCGATATCGCGTTTTAAGAATCAAAAGATCTCTATTGCTACGATACGTAGACATCTGCAAACGCTATTTCCTTGCAAGGAAGTGTTGCATTTACATTCATTTGATGTGTAGACGAGGAATACATAACACTTCGCAAATCATATTATATCTTACCATGAAACATAGAAATGAGATGCGATATCGCGTTTTAAGAAGCATTAGAACTCTATTGCTACGATACGTAGACATCTGCAAACGCTATTTCCTTGCAAGGAAGTGTCGCATTTACATTCATTTGAAGTGTAGACGAGGAATACATGACACTTCGCAATGAATATTATATCTTATCATGAAACATAGATATGAGATGCAATATCTCGCTTTAAGAAGCATTTGAACACTATTGCTTCGATACGTAGACATCTGCAAACGCTATTTCCTTGCAAGAAAGTGTCGCACTTACATTCATTTGATGTGTAGACGAGGACTACATAACACTTCGCAAATCATATTATATCTTACCATGAAGCACAGAAATGAGATGCGACATCGCGTTCTAAGAAGTATTAGAACACTACTGCTACGATAGGTAGACATTTGCAAACGCTATTTCCTTGCAAGGAAGTGTCGCATTTACATTCATTTGATGTGTAGACGAGGAATACATAACACTTCGCAAATCATATTATATCTTACCATGAAATATAGAAATGAGATGCGATATCGCGTTTTAAGAATCATAAGAACTCTATTGCTACGATACGTAGATATCTGCAAACGCTATTTCCTTGCAAGGAAGTGTCGCATTTACATTCAGTTGATGTGTAGACGAGGAATACATAACACTTCGCAAATCATATTATATCTTACCATGAAACATAGAAATGAGATGCGATATCGCGTTTTAAGAAGCATTAGAACTCTATTGCTACGATACGTAGACATCTGCAAACGCGATTTCCTTGCAAGGAAGTGTCGCATTTACATTCATTTGAATCGTAGACGAGGAATGCATAACACTTCGCAATGAATATTATATCTTATCATGAAGCATAGATATGAGATGCAATATCTCGTTTTAAGAAGCATCAGAAATTGAATGCTACGATACGTAGACATCTGCAAACGCTATTTCCTTGCAAGAAAGTGTCGCATTTACATTCATTTGAAGTGTAGACGAGGAATACATAACACTTCGCAAATCATATTATATCTTACCATGAAACATAGAAATGAGATGCGATAACGCATTTTAAGAAGCTTTAGAACTCTTTTGCTACGATACGTAGACATCTGCAAACGCTATTTCCTTGCAAGGAAGTGTCGCATTTACATTCATTTGAATCGTAGACGAGGAATGCATAACACTTCGCAATGAATATTATATCTTATCATGAAACATAGATATGAGATGCAATATCTCGTTTTAAGAAGCATTTGAACTCTATTGCTTCGATACGTAGACATCTGCAAACGCCATTTCCTTGCGAGAAAGTGTCGCATTTACATTCATTTGATGTGTAGACGAGGAATACATTACACTTCGCAAATCATATTATATCTTACCATGAAACATAGAAATGAGATGCGATATCGCGTTTTAAGAAGCATTAGAACTCTATTGCTACGATACGTAGACATCTGCAAACGCTATTTCCTTGCAAGGAAGTGTCGCATTTTCATTCATTTGAATCGTAGACGAGGAATGCATAACACTTCGCAATGAATGTTATATCTTATCATGAAACATAGATATGAGATGCATTATCTCGTTTTAAGAAGCATTTGAACTCTATTGCTTCGATACGTAGACATCTGCAAACGCTATTTCCTTGCAAGAAAGTGTCGCATTTACATTCATTTGAAGTGTAGACGAGGAATACATAACAGTTCGCAAATCATATTATATGTTTAGCATGAAACACAGAAATGAGATGCGACATCGCGTACTAAGAAGTATTAGAACACTACTGCTACGATAGGTAGACATTTGCAAACGCTATTTCCTTGCAAGGAAGTGTCGCATTTACATTCATTTGAAGTGTAGACGAGGAATACATAACACTTCGCAAATCATGTAATATCTTGCCATGAAGCATAGAAATGAGATGCGATATCGCGTTTTAAGAATCAAAAGATCTCTATTGCTACGATACGTAGACATCTGCAAACGCTATTTCCTTGCAAGGAAGTGTTGCATTTACATTCATTTGATGTGTAGACGAGGAATACATAACACTTCGCAAATCATATTATATCTTACCATGAAATATAGAAATGAGATGCGATATCGCGTTTTAAGAATCATAAGAACTCTATTGCTACGATACGTAGATATCTGCAAACGCTATTTCCTTGCAAGGAAGTGTCGCATTTACATTCAGTTGATGTGTAGACGAGGAATACATAACACTTCGCAAATCATATTATATCTTACCATGAAACATAGAAATGAGATGCGATATCGCGTTTTAAGAAGCATTAGAACTCTATTGCTACGATACGTAGACATCTGCAAACGCGATTTCCTTGCAAGGAAGTGTCGCATTTTCATTCATTTGAATCGTAGACGAGGAATGCATAACACTTCGCAATGAATATTATATCTTATCATGAAGCATAGATATGAGATGCAATATCTCGTTTTAAGAAGCATCAGAAATCCAATGCTACGATACGTAGACATCTGCAAACGCTATTTCCTTGCAAGAAAGTGTCGCATTTACATTCATTTGAAGTGTAGACGAGGAATACATAACACTTCGCAAATCATATTATATCTTACCATGAAACATAGAAATGAGATGCGATAACGCGTTTTAAGAAGCATTAGAACTCTTTTGCTACGATACGTAGACATCTGCAAACGCTATTTCCTTGCAAGGAAGTGTCGCATTTACATTCATTTGAATCGTAGACGAGGAATGCATAACACTTCGCAATGAATATTATATCTTATCATGAAACATAGATATGAGATGCGATATCGCGTTTTAAGAAGCATCAGAAATCCATTGCTACGATACGTAGACATCTGCAAACGCTATTTCCTTGCAAGAAAGTATCGCATTTACATTCATTTGAAGTGTAGACGAGGAATACATAACACTTCGCAAATCATATTATACCTTACCATGAAACATAGAAATGAGATGCGATATCGCGTTTTAAGAAGCATTAGAACTCTACTGCTACGATACGCAGACATCTGCAAACGCTATTTCCTAGCGAGGAAGTGTCACACTCACATTCGTTTGAAGTGTAGACGAGGAATACATAACACTTCGCAAATCATATTATATCTTACCATGAAACATAGAAATGAGATGCGATATCGCCTTTTAAGAAGCATTGGAACTCTATTGTTACGATACGTAGACATCTGCAAACGCTATTTCCTTGCAAGGAAGTGTCGCATTTACATTCATTTGAATCGTAGACGAGGAATGCATAACACTTCGCAATGAATATTATATCTTATCATGAAACATAGATATGAGATGCAATATCTCGTTTTAAGAAGCATTTGAACTCTATTGCTTCGATACGTAGACATCTGCAAACGCTATTTCCTTGCAAGGAAGTGTCACATTTACATTCATTTGAAGTGTAGACGAGGAATACATAACACTTCGCAAATCATACTATATCTTACCATGAAACATAGAAATGAAATGCGATATCGCGTTTTAAGAAGCATCAGAAATCCATTGCTACGATACGTAGACATCAGCAAGCGCTATTTCCTTGCAAGGAAGTGTCGCATTTACATTCAGCTGATGTGTAGACGAGGAATACATAACACTTCGCAAATCATATTATATCTTACCATGAAACATAGAAATGAGATGCGATATCGCGTTTTAAGAAGCATTAGAACTCTACTGCTACGATACGCAGACATCTGCAAACGCTATTTCCTAGCGAGGAAGTGTCGCATTCACATTCATTTGAAGTGTAAACGAGGAATACATAACACTTCGCAAATCATATTGTATCTTACCATGAAACATAGAAATGAGATGCGATATCGCGTTTTAAGAAGTATTAGAACTCTACTGCTACGATACGCAGACATCTGCAAACGCTATTTCCTAGCGAGGAATTGTCACATTCACATTCATTTGAAGTGCAGACGAGGAATACATGACACTTCGCAAATCATATTATATCTTACCATGAAACATAGAAATGAGATGCGATATCGCGTTTTAAGAAGCATTTGAACTCTATTGCTTCTATACGTAGAGATCTGCAAACGCTATTTCCTAGCGAGGAAGTGTCGCATTCACATTCATTTGAAGTGTAGACGAGGAATACATAACACTTCGCAAATCATATTGTATCTTACCATGAAACATAGAAATGAGATGCGATATCGCGTTTTAAGAAGTATTAGAACTCTACTGCTACGATACGCAGACATCTGCAAACGCTATTTCCTAGCGAGGAATTGTCACATTCACATTCATTTGAAGTGCAGACGAGGAATACATGACACTTCGCAATGAATATTATATCTTATCATGAAACATAGATATGAGATGCAATATCTCGTTTTAAGAAGCATTTGAACTCTATTGCTTCGATACGTAGACATCTGCAAACGCTACTTCCTTGCAAGGAAGTGTCGCATTTTCATTCATTTGAATCGTAGACGAGGAATGCATAACACTTCGCAATGAATATTATATCTTATCATGAAACATAGATATGAGATGCAATATCTCGTTTTAAGAAGCATTTGAACACTATTGCTTCGATACGTAGACATCTGCAAACGCCATTTCCTTGCAAGAAAGTGTCGCATTTACATTCATTTGATGTGTAGACGAGGAATACATTACACTTCGCAAATCATATTATATCTTACCATGAAACATAGAAATGAGATGCGATATCGCGTTTTAAGAAGCATTAGAACTCTATTGCTACGATACGTAGACATCTGCAAACGCTATTTCCTTGCAAGGAAGTGTCGCATTTACATTCATTTGAAGTGTAGACGAGGAATACATGACACTTCGCAATGAATATTATATCTTATCATGAAACATAGATATGAGATGCAATATCTCGCTTTAAGAAGCATTTGAACACTATTGCTTCGATACGTAGACATCTGCAAACGCTATTTCCTTGCAAGAAAGTGTCGCACTTACATTCATTTGATGTGTAGACGAGGAATACATAACACTTCGCAAATCATATTATATCTTACCATGAAGCACAGGAATGAGATGCGACATCGCGTTCTAAGAAGTATTAGAACACTACTGCTACGATAGGTAGACATTTGCAAACGCTATTTCCTTGCAAGGAAGTGTCGCATTTACATTCATTTGATGTGTAGACGAGGAATACATAACACTTCGCAAATCATATTATATCTTACCATGAAATATAGAAATGAGATGCGATATCGCGTTTTAAGAATCATAAGAACTCTATTGCTACGATACGTAGATATCTGCAAACGCTATTTCCTTGCAAGGAAGTGTCGCATTTACATTCAGTTGATGTGTAGACGAGGAATACATAACACTTCGCAAATCATATTATATCTTACCATGAAACATAGAAATGAGATGCGATATCGCGTTTTAAGAAGCATTAGAACTCTATTGCTACGATACGTAGACATCTGCAAATGCGATTTCCTTGCAAGGAAGTGTCGCATTTACATTCATTTGAATCGTAGACGAGGAATGCATAACACTTCGCAATGAATATTATATCTTATCATGAAGCATAGATATGAGATGCAATATCTCGTTTTAAGAAGCATCAGAAATTGAATGCTACGATACGTAGACATCTGCAAACGCTATTTCCTTGCAAGAAAGTGTCGCATTTACATTCATTTGAAGTGTAGACGAGGAATACATAACACTTCGCAAATCATATTATATCTTACCATGAAACATAGAAATGAGATGCGATAACGCATTTTAAGAAGCTTTAGAACTCTTTTGCTACGATACGTAGACATCTGCAAACGCTATTTCCTTGCAAGGAAGTGTCGCATTTACATTCATTTGAATCGTAGACGAGGAATGCATAACACTTCGCAATGAATATTATATCTTATCATGAAACATAGATATGAGATGCAATATCTCGTTTTAAGAAGCATTTGAACTCTATTGCTTCGATACGTAGACATCTGCAAACGCCATTTCCTTGCGAGAAAGTGTCGCATTTACATTCATTTGATGTGTAGACGAGGAATACATTACACTTCGCAAATCATATTATATCTTACCATGAAACATAGAAATGAGATGCGATATCGCGTTTTAAGAAGCATTAGAACTCTATTGCTACGATACGTAGACATCTGCAAACGCTATTTCCTTGCAAGGAAGTGTCGCATTTTCATTCATTTGAATCGTAGACGAGGAATGCATAACACTTCGCAATGAATGTTATATCTTATCATGAAACATAGATATGAGATGCATTATCTCGTTTTAAGAAGCATTTGAACTCTATTGCTTCGATACGTAGACATCTGCAAACGCTATTTCCTTGCAAGAAAGTGTCGCATTTACATTCATTTGAAGTGTAGACGAGGAATACATAACAGTTCGCAAATCATATTATATGTTTAGCATGAAACACAGAAATGAGATGCGACATCGCGTTCTAAGAAGTATTAGAACACTACTGCTACGATAGGTAGACATTTGCAAACGCTATTTCCTTGCAAGGAAGTGTCGCATTTACATTCATTTGAAGTGTAGACGAGGAATACATAACACTTCGCAAATCATGTAATATCTTGCCATGAAGCATAGAAATGAGATGCGATATCGCGTTTTAAGAATCAAAAGATCTCTATTGCTACGATACGTAGACATCTGCAAACGCTATTTCCTTGCAAGGAAGTGTTGCATTTACATTCATTTGATGTGTAGACGAGGAATACATAACACTTCGCAAATCATATTATATCTTACCATGAAATATAGAAATGAGATGCGATATCGCGTTTTAAGAATCATAAGAACTCTATTGCTACGATACGTAGATATCTGCAAACGCTATTTCCTTGCAAGGAAGTGTCGCATTTACATTCAGTTGATGTGTAGACGAGGAATACATAACACTTCGCAAATCATATTATATCTTACCATGAAACATAGAAATGAGATGCGATATCGCGTTTTAAGAAGCATTAGAACTCTATTGCTACGATACGTAGACATCTGCAAACGCGATTTCCTTGCAAGGAAGTGTCGCATTTTCATTCATTTGAATCGTAGACGAGGAATGCATAACACTTCGCAATGAATATTATATCTTATCATGAAGCATAGATATGAGATGCAATATCTCGTTTTAAGAAGCATCAGAAATCCAATGCTACGATACGTAGACATCTGCAAACGCTATTTCCTTGCAAGAAAGTGTCGCATTTACATTCATTTGAAGTGTAGACGAGGAATACATAACACTTCGCAAATCATATTATATCTTACCATGAAACATAGAAATGAGATGCGATAACGCGTTTTAAGAAGCATTAGAACTCTTTTGCTACGATACGTAGACATCTGCAAACGCTATTTCCTTGCAAGGAAGTGTCGCATTTACATTCATTTGAATCGTAGACGAGGAATGCATAACACTTCGCAATGAATATTATATCTTATCATGAAACATAGATATGAGATGCGATATCGCGTTTTAAGAAGCATCAGAAATCCATTGCTACGATACGTAGACATCTGCAAACGCTATTTCCTTGCAAGAAAGTATCGCATTTACATTCATTTGAAGTGTAGACGAGGAATACATAACACTTCGCAAATCATATTATACCTTACCATGAAACATAGAAATGAGATGCGATATCGCGTTTTAAGAAGCATTAGAACTCTACTGCTACGATACGCAGACATCTGCAAACGCTATTTCCTAGCGAGGAAGTGTCACACTCACATTCGTTTGAAGTGTAGACGAGGAATACATAACACTTCGCAAATCATATTATATCTTACCATGAAACATAGAAATGAGATGCGATATCGCCTTTTAAGAAGCATTGGAACTCTATTGTTACGATACGTAGACATCTGCAAACGCTATTTCCTTGCAAGGAAGTGTCGCATTTACATTCATTTGAATCGTAGACGAGGAATGCATAACACTTCGCAATGAATATTATATCTTATCATGAAACATAGATATGAGATGCAATATCTCGTTTTAAGAAGCATTTGAACTCTATTGCTTCGATACGTAGACATCTGCAAACGCTATTTCCTTGCAAGGAAGTGTCACATTTACATTCATTTGAAGTGTAGACGAGGAATACATAACACTTCGCAAATCATACTATATCTTACCATGAAACATAGAAATGAAATGCGATATCGCGTTTTAAGAAGCATCAGAAATCCATTGCTACGATACGTAGACATCAGCAAGCGCTATTTCCTTGCAAGGAAGTGTCGCATTTACATTCAGCTGATGTGTAGACGAGGAATACATAACACTTCGCAAATCATATTATATCTTACCATGAAACATAGAAATGAGATGCGATATCGCGTTTTAAGAAGCATTAGAACTCTACTGCTACGATACGCAGACATCTGCAAACGCTATTTCCTAGCGAGGAAGTGTCGCATTCACATTCATTTGAAGTGTAAACGAGGAATACATAACACTTCGCAAATCATATTGTATCTTACCATGAAACATAGAAATGAGATGCGATATCGCGTTTTAAGAAGTATTAGAACTCTACTGCTACGATACGCAGACATCTGCAAACGCTATTTCCTAGCGAGGAATTGTCACATTCACATTCATTTGAAGTGCAGACGAGGAATACATGACACTTCGCAAATCATATTATATCTTACCATGAAACATAGAAATGAGATGCGATATCGCGTTTTAAGAAGCATTTGAACTCTATTGCTTCTATACGTAGAGATCTGCAAACGCTATTTCCTAGCGAGGAAGTGTCGCATTCACATTCATTTGAAGTGTAGACGAGGAATACATAACACTTCGCAAATCATATTGTATCTTACCATGAAACATAGAAATGAGATGCGATATCGCGTTTTAAGAAGTATTAGAACTCTACTGCTACGATACGCAGACATCTGCAAACGCTATTTCCTAGCGAGGAATTGTCACATTCACATTCATTTGAAGTGCAGACGAGGAATACATGACACTTCGCAAATCATATTATATCTTACCATGAAACATAGAAATGAGATGCGATATCGCGTTTTAAGAAGCATTTGAAATCTATTGCTTCTATACGTAGAGATCTGCAAACGCTATTTCCTAGCGAGGAAGTGTCGCATTCACATTCATTTGAAGTGTAGACGAGGAATACATAACACTTCGCAAATCATATTGTATCTTACCATGAAACATAGAAATGAGATGCGATATCGCGTTTTAAGAATCATTAGAACTCTATCGCTACGATACGTAGACATCTGCAAACGCTATTTCCTTGCAAGGAAGTGTCGCATTTACATTCATTTGAAGTGTGGACGAGGAATACATGACACTTCGCAAATCATATTATATCTTACCATGAAACATAGAAATGAGATGCGATATCGCGTTTTAAGAAGCATTAGAACTCTATTGCTACGGTACGTAGACATCTGCAAACGCTATTTCCTTGCAAGGAAGTGTCGCATTTACATTCATTTGAAGTGTAGACGAGGAATACATGACACTTCGCAATGAATATTATATCTTATCATGAAACATAGATATGAGATGCAATATCTCGCTTTAAGAAGCATTTGAACTCTATTGCTTCGATACGTAGAGATCTGCAAACGCTATTTCCTAGCGAGGAAGTGTCGCATTCACATTCATTTGAAGTGTAGACGAGGAATACATAACACTTCGCAAATCATATTGTATCTTACCATGAAACATAGAAATGAGATGCGATATCGCGTTTTAAGAATCATTAGAACTCTATCGCTACGATACGTAGACATCTGCAAACGCTATTTCCTTGCAAGGAAGTGTCGCATTTACATTCATTTGAAGTGTGGACGAGGAATACATGACACTTCGCAAATCATATTATATCTTACCATGAAACATAGAAATGAAATGCGATATCGCGTTTTAAGAAGCATCAGAAATCCATTGCTACGATACGTAGACATCTGCAAACGCTATTTCCTTGCAAGGAAGTGTCGCATTTACATTCATTTGAAGTGTAGACGAGGAATACATGACACTGCGCAATGAATATTATATCTTATCATGAAACATAGATATGAGATGCAATATCTCGCTTTAAGAAGCATTTGAACTCTATTGCTACGGTACGTAGACATCTGCAAACGCTATTTCCTTGCAAGGAAGTGTCGCATTTACATTCATTTGAAGTGTAGACTAGGAATACACTACACTTCGCAAATCATATTATATCTTACCATGAAACATAGAAATGAGATGCGATATCGCGTTTTAAGAAGCATTAGAACTCTATCGCTACGATACCTAGAAATCTGCTGACGCTATTTCCTAGCAAGGAAGTGTCGCATTTACATTCATTTGAAGTGTAGACGAGGAATACATGACACTTCGCAATGAATATTATATCTTATCATGAAACATAGATATGAGATGCAATATCTCGCTTTAAGAAGCATTTGAACTCTATTGCTTCGATACGTAGAGATCTGCAAACGCTATTTCCTAGCAAGGAAGTGTCGCATTTACATTCATTTGAAGTGTAGACGAGGAATACATGATACTTCGCAAATCATGTTATATCTTACCATGAAACATAGAAATGAGATGCGATATCGCGTTTTAAGAAGCACTAGAAAGCTATTGCTACTATACGTAGACATCTGCAAACGCTATTTCCTAGCGAGGAAGTATCGCATTCACATTCATTTGAAGTGTAGACGATGAATACATAACACTTCGCAAATCATGTTATACCTTACCATGAAACATAGAAATAAGATGCGATATCGCGTTTTAAGAATCATAAGAACTCTATTGCTACGATACGTAGACATCTGCAAACGCTATTTCCTTGCAAGGAAGTGTCGCATTTACATTCATTTGATGTGTAGACGAGGAATACATAACACTTCGCAAATCATATTATATCTTACCATGAAACATAGAAATGAGATGCGATATCGCGTTTTAAGTATCATAAGAACTCTATTGCTACGATACGTAGACATCTGCAAACGCTATTTCCTTGCAACGAAGTGTCGCATTCACATTCATTTGAAGTGTAGACGATGAATACATAACACTTCGCAAATCATGTTATACCTTACCATGAAACGTAGAAATGAGATGCGATATCGCGTTTTAAGAATCATAAGAACTCTATTGCTACGATACCTAGACATCTGCAGACGCTATTTCCTAGCAAGGAAGTGTCGCATTTACATTCATTTGAAGTGTAGACGAGGAATACATGACACTTCGCAAATCATATTATATCTTACCATGAAACATGGAAATGAGATGCGACATCGCGTTTTAAGAAGCATTAGAAATCTATTGCTACGATGCGTAGACATCTGCAAACGCTATTTCCTTGCAAGGAAGTGTCGCATTTACATTCATTTGAAGTGTAGACGAGGAATACATGACACTTCGCAAATCATATTATATCTTACCATGAAACATAGAAATGAGATGCTATATCGCGTTTTAAGAAGCATTAGAACACTATTGCTACGATACCTAGACATCTGCAGACGCTATTTCCTAGCAAGGAAGTGTCGCATTTACATTCATTTGAAGTGTAGACGAGGAATACATAACTCTTCGCAAATCATATTATATCTTACCATGAAACATAGAAATGAGATGCTATATCGCGTTTTAAGAATCATAAGAACTCTATTGCTACGATACGTAGACATCTGCAAACGCTATTTCCTTGCAAGGAAGTGTCACATTTACATTCATTTGAAGTGTAGACGAGGAATACATAACACTTCGCAAATCATACTATATCTTACCATGAAACATAGAAATGAGATGCGATATCGCGTTTTAAGAAGCATAAGAACTCTATTGCTACGATACGTAGACATCTGCAAACGCTATTTCCTTGCAAGGAAGTGTCGCATTTACATTCTTCTGAAGAGAATACGAGGTATACATAACACTTTACAATGAATATTATATCCTATCATGCAACATAGAAATGGGATGCGATATCGCGTTTTAAGAGGAACTAGAACTCTATCCCTACGATACGTAAACATCTGCAAACGCTATTTTCTAGCAAGGAAGTGTCGCATTTACATTCATTTGATTCGCAGACGAGGAATGCATAACACTTCGCACATCATATTATATCTCACAATGAAACATAGAAATGAGATGCGATATCGCGTTTTAAGAAGCATTAGAACACTATTGCTACGATACCTAGACATCTGCAGACGCTATTTCCTAGCAAGGAAGTGTCGCATTTACATTCTTCTGAAGAGAATACGAGGTATACATAACACTTTACAATGAATATTATATCTTATCATGCAACATAGAAATGAGATGCGATATCGCGTTTTAAGTAGAATTAGAACACTATTGCTACGATACCTAGACATCTGCTGACGCTATTTCCTAGCAAGGAAGTGTCGCATTTACATTCATTTGAAGTTTAGACGAAGAATACATGACACTTCGCAAATCATATTATACCTTACCATGAAACATGGAAATGAGATGCGATATCGCGTTTTAAGAAGCATTAGAACACTATTGCTACGATACCTAGACATCTGCAGACGCTATTTCCTAGCAAGGAAGTGTCGCATTTACATTCATTTGAAGTGTAGACGAGGAATACATGACACTTCGCAAATCATATTATATCTTACCATGAAACATAGAAATGAGATGCGATATCGCGTTTTAAGAAGCATCAGAAATCCATTGCTACGATACGTAGACATCTGCAAACGCTATTTCCTTTCAAGAAAGTATCGCATTTACATTCATTTGAAGTGTAGACGAGGGATACATAACACTTCGCAAATCATATTATACCTTACCATGAAACATAGAAATGAGATGCGATATCGCGTTTTAAGAAGCATTAGAACTCTATTGCTACGGTACGTAGACATCTGCAAACGCTATTTCCTTGCAAGGAAGTGTCGCATTTACATTCATTTGAAGTGTAGACGAGGGATACATAACACTTCGCAAATCATATTATACCTTACCATGAAACATAGAAATGAGATGCGATATCGCGTTTTAAGTAGAATTAGAACACTATTGCTACGATACCTAGGCATCTGCTGACGCTATTTCCTAGCAAGGAAGTGTCGCATTTACATTCATTTGAAGTTTAGACGAAGAATACATGACACTTCGCAAATCATATTATACCTTACCATGAAACATGGAAATGAGATGCGATATCGCGTTTTAAGAAGCATTAGAACACTATTGCTACGATACCTAGACATCTGCAGACGCTATTTCCTAGCAAGGAAGTGTCGCATTTACATTCATTTGAAGTGTAGACGAGGAATACATGACACTTCGCAAATCATATTATATCTTACCATGAAACATAGAAATGAGATGCGATATCGCGTTTTAAGGAGCATTAGAACTCTATTGCTACGGTACGTAGACATCTGCAAACGCTATTTCCTTGCAAGGAAGTGTCGCATTTACATTCATTTGAAGTGTAGACTAGGAATACACTACACTTCGCAAATCATATTATTTCTTACCATGAAACATAGAAATGAGATGCGATATCGCGTTTTAAGAGGCATTAGAACTCTATCGCTACGATACCTAGACATCTGCTGACGCTATTTCCTAGCAAGGAAGTGTCGCATTTACATTCATTTGAAGTGTAGACGAGGAATACATGACACTTCGCAAATCATATTATATCTTACCATGAAACATGGAAATGAGATGCGACATCGCGTTTTAAGAAGCATTAGAAATCTATTGCTACGATGCGTAGACATCTGCAAACGCTATTTCCTTGCAAGGAAGTGTCGCATTTACATTCATTTGAATTGTAGACGAGGAATACATAACACTTCGCAAATCATATTATATCTTACCATGTAACATAGAAATGAGGTGCGATATCGCGTTTTAAGAAGCATAAGAACTCTATTGCTACGATAGGTAGGCATCTGCAAACGCTATTTCCTTGCAAGGAAGTGTCGCATTTACATTCTTCTGAAGAGAATACGAGGTATACATAACACTTTACAATGAATATTATATCCTATCATGCAACATAGAAATGAGATGCGATATCGCGTTTTAAGAAGAATTAGAACTCTATCCCTACGATACGTAAACATCTGCAAACGCTATTTTCTAGCAAGGAAGTGTCGCATTTACATTCATTTGAATCGCAGACGAGGAATGCATAACACTTCGCACATCATATTATATCTCACAATGAAACATAGAAATGAGATGCGATATCGCGATTTAAGAAGCATTAGAACACTATAGCTACGATACCTAGACATCTGCAGACGCTATTTCCTAGAAAGGAAGTGTCGCATTTACATTCATTTGAAGTGTAGACGAGGAATACATGACACTTCGCAAATCATATTATATCTTACCATGAAACATAGAAATGAGATGCTATATCGCGTTTTAAGAAGCATTAGAACACTATTGCTACGATACCTAGACATCTGCAGACGCTATCTCCTAGCAAGGAAGTGTCGCATTTACATTCATTTGAAGTGTAGACGAGGAATACATCACACTTCGCAAATCATATTATATCTTACCATGAAACATAGGAATGAGATGCGATATCGCGTTCTAAGAAGCACTAGAAATCTATTGCTACGATACGTAGACATCTGCAAACGCCATTTCCTAGCGAGGAAGTGTCGCATTCACATTCATTTGAGTGTAGACGAGGAATACATAACTCTTCGCAAATCATATTATATCTTACCATGAAACATAGAAATGAGATGCGATATCGCGTTTTAAGAATCATAAGAACTCTATTGCTACGATACGTAGACATCTGCAAACGCTATTTCCTTGCAAGGAAGTGTCGCTTTTACATTCATTAGAAGTGTAGACGAGGAATACATGACACTTCGCAAATCATATTATATCTTACCATGAAACATAGAAATGAGATTCGATATCGCGTTTTAAGAAGCATTAGAAAGCTATTGCTACGATACGTAGACATCTGCAAACGCTATTTCCTAGCAAGGAAGTGTCGCATTTACATTCATTTGAAATGTAGACGAGGAATGCATAACACTTCGCAATGAATATTATATCTTGCCATGAAACATAGAAATGAGATGCGATATCGCGTTTTAAGAAGCATTAGAACTCTATTGCTACGATACCTAGACATCTGCAGACGCTATTTCCTAGCAAGGAAGTGTCGCATTTACATCCATTTGAATTGTAGACGAGGAATACATGAAACTTCGCAAATCATATTATATCTTACCATGAAACATAGAAATGAGATGCGATATCGCGTTTTAAGAAGCATAAGAACTCTATTGCTACGATACGTAGACATCTGCAAACGCTATTTCCTTGGAAGGAAGTGTCGCATTTACATTCTTCTGAAGAGAATACGAGGTATACATAACACTTTACAATGAATATTATATCCTATCATGCAACATAGAAATGAGATGCGATATCGCGTTTTAAGAAGAATTAGAACTCTATCCCTACGATACGTAAACATCTGCAAACGCTATTTTCTAGCAAGGAAGTGTCGCATTTACATTCATTTGAATCGCAGACGAGGAATGCATAACACTTCGCACATCATATTATATCTCACAATGAAACATAGAAATGAGATTCGATATCGCGTTTTAAGAAGCATTAGAAAGCTATTGCTACGATACGTAGACATCTGCAAACGCTATTTCCTAGCAAGGAAGTGTCGCATTTACATTCATTTGAAGTGTAGACGAGGAATGCATAACACTTCGCAAATCATATTATATCTTACCATGAAACATAGAAATGAGATGCGATATCGCGTTTTAAGATGTATTAGAAAACTATTGCTACGATAGGTAGACATTTACAAACGCTATTTCCTAGCAACGAAGTGTCGCATTTACATTCATTTGAAGTGTAGGCGAGGAATACATAACACTTCGCAAATCATATTATATCTTACCATGAAACATAGAAATGAGATGCGATATCGCGTTTTAAGAAGCATTAGAACTCTATTGCTACGATACCTAGACATCTGCAGACGCTATTTCCTAGCAAGGAAGTGTCGCATTTACATTCATTTGAAGTGTAGACGAGGAATACATAACACTTCGCAAATCATATTATATCTTACCATGAAACATAGAAATGAGATGCGATATCGCGTTTTAAGAAGCATTAGAACTCTATTGCTACGGTACGTAGACATCTGCAAACGCTATTTCCTTGCAAGGAAGTGTCGCATTTACATTCATTTGAAGTGTAGGCGAGGAATACATGACACTTCGCAATGAATATTATATCTTATCATGAAACATAGATATGAGATGCAATATCTCGCTTTAAGAAGCATTTGAACTCTATTGCTTCGATACGTAGAGATCTGCAAACGCTATTTCCTAGCGAGGAAGTGTCGCATTCACATTCATTTGAAGTGTAGACGAGGAATACATAACACTTCGCAAATCATATTGTATCTTACCATGAAACATAGAAATGAGATGCGATATCGCGTTTTAAGAATCATTAGAACTCTATCGCTACGATACGTAGACATCTGCAAACGCTATTTCCTTGCAAGGAAGTGTCGCATTTACATTCATTTGAAGTGTGGACGAGGAATACATGACACTTCGCAAATCATATTATATCTTACCATGAAACATAGAAATGAAATGCGATATCGCGTTTTAAGAAGCATCAGAAATCCATTGCTACGATACGTAGACATCTGCAAACGCTATTTCCTTGCAAGGAAGTGTCGCATTTACATTCATTTGAAGTGTAGACGAGGAATACATGACACTGCGCAATGAATATTATATCTTATCATGAAACATAGATATGAGATGCAATATCTCGCTTTAAGAAGCATTTGAACTCTATTGCTACGGTACGTAGACATCTGCAAACGCTATTTCCTTGCAAGGAAGTGTCGCATTTACATTCATTTGAAGTGTAGACTAGGAATACACTACACTTCGCAAATCATATTATATCTTACCATGAAACATAGAAATGAGATGCGATATCGCGTTTTAAGAAGCATTAGAACTCTATCGCTACGATACCTAGAAATCTGCTGACGCTATTTCCTAGCAAGGAAGTGTCGCATTTACATTCATTTGAAGTGTAGACGAGGAATACATGACACTTCGCAATGAATATTATATCTTATCATGAAACATAGATATGAGATGCAATATCTCGCTTTAAGAAGCATTTGAACTCTATTGCTTCGATACGTAGAGATCTGCAAACGCTATTTCCTAGCAAGGAAGTGTCGCATTTACATTCATTTGAAGTGTAGACGAGGAATACATGATACTTCGCAAATCATGTTATATCTTACCATGAAACATAGAAATGAGATGCGATATCGCGTTTTAAGAAGCACTAGAAAGCTATTGCTACTATACGTAGACATCTGCAAACGCTATTTCCTAGCGAGGAAGTATCGCATTCACATTCATTTGAAGTGTAGACGATGAATACATAACACTTCGCAAATCATGTTATACCTTACCATGAAACATAGAAATAAGATGCGATATCGCGTTTTAAGAATCATAAGAACTCTATTGCTACGATACGTAGACATCTGCAAACGCTATTTCCTTGCAAGGAAGTGTCGCATTTACATTCATTTGATGTGTAGACGAGGAATACATAACACTTCGCAAATCATATTATATCTTACCATGAAACATAGAAATGAGATGCGATATCGCGTTTTAAGTATCATAAGAACTCTATTGCTACGATACGTAGACATCTGCAAACGCTATTTCCTTGCAACGAAGTGTCGCATTCACATTCATTTGAAGTGTAGACGATGAATACATAACACTTCGCAAATCATGTTATACCTTACCATGAAACGTAGAAATGAGATGCGATATCGCGTTTTAAGAATCATAAGAACTCTATTGCTACGATACCTAGACATCTGCAGACGCTATTTCCTAGCAAGGAAGTGTCGCATTTACATTCATTTGAAGTGTAGACGAGGAATACATGACACTTCGCAAATCATATTATATCTTACCATGAAACATGGAAATGAGATGCGACATCGCGTTTTAAGAAGCATTAGAAATCTATTGCTACGATGCGTAGACATCTGCAAACGCTATTTCCTTGCAAGGAAGTGTCGCATTTACATTCATTTGAAGTGTAGACGAGGAATACATGACACTTCGCAAATCATATTATATCTTACCATGAAACATAGAAATGAGATGCTATATCGCGTTTTAAGAAGCATTAGAACACTATTGCTACGATACCTAGACATCTGCAGACGCTATTTTCTAGCAAGGAAGTGTCGCATTTACATTCATTTGATTCGCAGACGAGGAATGCATAACACTTCGCACATCATATTATATCTCACAATGAAACATAGAAATGAGATGCGATATCGCGTTTTAAGAAGCATTAGAACACTATTGCTACGATACCTAGACATCTGCAGACGCTATTTCCTAGCAAGGAAGTGTCGCATTTACATTCTTCTGAAGAGAATACGAGGTATACATAACACTTTACAATGAATATTATATCTTATCATGCAACATAGAAATGAGATGCGATATCGCGTTTTAAGTAGAATTAGAACACTATTGCTACGATACCTAGACATCTGCTGACGCTATTTCCTAGCAAGGAAGTGTCGCATTTACATTCATTTGAAGTTTAGACGAAGAATACATGACACTTCGCAAATCATATTATACCTTACCATGAAACATGGAAATGAGATGCGATATCGCGTTTTAAGAAGCATTAGAACACTATTGCTACGATACCTAGACATCTGCAGACGCTATTTCCTAGCAAGGAAGTGTCGCATTTACATTCATTTGAAGTGTAGACGAGGAATACATGACACTTCGCAAATCATATTATATCTTACCATGAAACATAGAAATGAGATGCGATATCGCGTTTTAAGAAGCATCAGAAATCCATTGCTACGATACGTAGACATCTGCAAACGCTATTTCCTTTCAAGAAAGTATCGCATTTACATTCATTTGAAGTGTAGACGAGGGATACATAACACTTCGCAAATCATATTATACCTTACCATGAAACATAGAAATGAGATGCGATATCGCGTTTTAAGAAGCATTAGAACTCTATTGCTACGGTACGTAGACATCTGCAAACGCTATTTCCTTGCAAGGAAGTGTCGCATTTACATTCATTTGAAGTGTAGACGAGGGATACATAACACTTCGCAAATCATATTATACCTTACCATGAAACATAGAAATGAGATGCGATATCGCGTTTTAAGTAGAATTAGAACACTATTGCTACGATACCTAGGCATCTGCTGACGCTATTTCCTAGCAAGGAAGTGTCGCATTTACATTCATTTGAAGTTTAGACGAAGAATACATGACACTTCGCAAATCATATTATACCTTACCATGAAACATGGAAATGAGATGCGATATCGCGTTTTAAGAAGCATTAGAACACTATTGCTACGATACCTAGACATCTGCAGACGCTATTTCCTAGCAAGGAAGTGTCGCATTTACATTCATTTGAAGTGTAGACGAGGAATACATGACACTTCGCAAATCATATTATATCTTACCATGAAACATAGAAATGAGATGCGATATCGCGTTTTAAGGAGCATTAGAACTCTATTGCTACGGTACGTAGACATCTGCAAACGCTATTTCCTTGCAAGGAAGTGTCGCATTTACATTCATTTGAAGTGTAGACTAGGAATACACTACACTTCGCAAATCATATTATTTCTTACCATGAAACATAGAAATGAGATGCGATATCGCGTTTTAAGAGGCATTAGAACTCTATCGCTACGATACCTAGACATCTGCTGACGCTATTTCCTAGCAAGGAAGTGTCGCATTTACATTCATTTGAAGTGTAGACGAGGAATACATGACACTTCGCAAATCATATTATATCTTACCATGAAACATGGAAATGAGATGCGACATCGCGTTTTAAGAAGCATTAGAAATCTATTGCTACGATGCGTAGACATCTGCAAACGCTATTTCCTTGCAAGGAAGTGTCGCATTTACATTCATTTGAATTGTAGACGAGGAATACATAACACTTCGCAAATCATATTATATCTTACCATGTAACATAGAAATGAGGTGCGATATCGCGTTTTAAGAAGCATAAGAACTCTATTGCTACGATAGGTAGGCATCTGCAAACGCTATTTCCTTGCAAGGAAGTGTCGCATTTACATTCTTCTGAAGAGAATACGAGGTATACATAACACTTTACAATGAATATTATATCCTATCATGCAACATAGAAATGAGATGCGATATCGCGTTTTAAGAAGAATTAGAACTCTATCCCTACGATACGTAAACATCTGCAAACGCTATTTTCTAGCAAGGAAGTGTCGCATTTACATTCATTTGAATCGCAGACGAGGAATGCATAACACTTCGCACATCATATTATATCTCACAATGAAACATAGAAATGAGATGCGATATCGCGATTTAAGAAGCATTAGAACACTATAGCTACGATACCTAGACATCTGCAGACGCTATTTCCTAGAAAGGAAGTGTCGCATTTACATTCATTTGAAGTGTAGACGAGGAATACATGACACTTCGCAAATCATATTATATCTTACCATGAAACATAGAAATGAGATGCTATATCGCGTTTTAAGAAGCATTAGAACACTATTGCTACGATACCTAGACATCTGCAGACGCTATTTCCTAGCAAGGAAGTGTCGCATTTACATTCATTTGAAGTGTAGACGAGGAATACATCACACTTCGCAAATCATATTATATCTTACCATGAAACATAGGAATGAGATGCGATATCGCGTTCTAAGAAGCACTAGAAATCTATTGCTACGATACGTAGACATCTGCAAACGCCATTTCCTAGCGAGGAAGTGTCGCATTCACATTCATTTGAGTGTAGACGAGGAATACATAACTCTTCGCAAATCATATTATATCTTACCATGAAACATAGAAATGAGATGCGATATCGCGTTTTAAGAATCATAAGAACTCTATTGCTACGATACGTAGACATCTGCAAACGCTATTTCCTTGCAAGGAAGTGTCGCTTTTACATTCATTAGAAGTGTAGACGAGGAATACATGACACTTCGCAAATCATATTATATCTTACCATGAAACATAGAAATGAGATTCGATATCGCGTTTTAAGAAGCATTAGAAAGCTATTGCTACGATACGTAGACATCTGCAAACGCTATTTCCTAGCAAGGAAGTGTCGCATTTACATTCATTTGAAATGTAGACGAGGAATGCATAACACTTCGCAATGAATATTATATCTTGCCATGAAACATAGAAATGAGATGCGATATCGCGTTTTAAGAAGCATTAGAACTCTATTGCTACGATACCTAGACATCTGCAGACGCTATTTCCTAGCAAGGAAGTGTCGCATTTACATCCATTTGAATTGTAGACGAGGAATACATGAAACTTCGCAAATCATATTATATCTTACCATGAAACATAGAAATGAGATGCGATATCGCGTTTTAAGAAGCATAAGAACTCTATTGCTACGATACGTAGACATCTGCAAACGCTATTTCCTTGGAAGGAAGTGTCGCATTTACATTCTTCTGAAGAGAATACGAGGTATACATAACACTTTACAATGAATATTATATCCTATCATGCAACATAGAAATGAGATGCGATATCGCGTTTTAAGAAGAATTAGAACTCTATCCCTACGATACGTAAACATCTGCAAACGCTATTTTCTAGCAAGGAAGTGTCGCATTTACATTCATTTGAATCGCAGACGAGGAATGCATAACACTTCGCACATCATATTATATCTCACAATGAAACATAGAAATGAGATTCGATATCGCGTTTTAAGAAGCATTAGAAAGCTATTGCTACGATACGTAGACATCTGCAAACGCTATTTCCTAGCAAGGAAGTGTCGCATTTACATTCATTTGAAGTGTAGACGAGGAATGCATAACACTTCGCAAATCATATTATATCTTACCATGAAACATAGAAATGAGATGCGATATCGCGTTTTAAGATGTATTAGAAAACTATTGCTACGATAGGTAGACATTTACAAACGCTATTTCCTAGCAACGAAGTGTCGCATTTACATTCATTTGAAGTGTAGGCGAGGAATACATAACACTTCGCAAATCATATTATATCTTACCATGAAACATAGAAATGAGATGCGATATCGCGTTTTAAGAAGCATTAGAACTCTATTGCTACGATACCTAGACATCTGCAGACGCTATTTCCTAGCAAGGAAGTGTCGCATTTACATTCATTTGAAGTGTAGACGAGGAATACATAACACTTCGCAAATCATATTATATCTTACCATGAAACATAGAAATGAGATGCGATATCGCGTTTTAAGAAGCATTAGAACTCTATTGCTACGGTACGTAGACATCTGCAAACGCTATTTCCTTGCAAGGAAGTGTCGCATTTACATTCATTTGAAGTGTAGGCGAGGAATACATGACACTTCGCAAATCATATTATATCTTACCATGAAACATAGAAATGAGTTGCGATATCGCGTTTTAAGAAGCATCAGAAATCCATTGCTACGATACGTAGACATCTGCAAACGCTATTTCCTTTCAAGAAAGTATCGCATTTACATTCATTTGAAGTGTAGACGAGGAATACATAACACTTCGCAAATCATATTATACCTTACCATGAAACATAGAAATGAGATGCGATATCGCGTTTTAAGAAGCATTAGAACTCTATTGCTACGATACGTAGACATCTGCAAACGCTATTTCCTTGCAAGGAAGTGTCGCATTCACATTCATTTGAGTGTAGACGAGGAATACATAACTCTTCGCAAATCATATTATATCTTACCATGAAACATAGAAATGAGATGCGATATCGCGTTTTAAGAATCATAAGAACTCTATTGCTACGATACGTAGACATCTGCAAACGCTATTTCCTTGCAAGGAAGTGTCGCTTTTACATTCATTAGAAGTGTAGACGAGGAATACATGACACTTCGCAAATCATATTATATCTTACCATGAAACATAGAAATGAGATTCGATATCGCGTTTTAAGAAGCATTAGAAAGCTATTGCTACGATACGTAGACATCTGCAAACGCTATTTCCTAGCAAGGAAGTGTCGCATTTACATTCATTTGAAATGTAGACGAGGAATGCATAACACTTCGCAATGAATATTATATCTTGCCATGAAACATAGAAATGAGATGCGATATCGCGTTTTAAGAAGCATTAGAACTCTATTGCTACGATACCTAGACATCTGCAGACGCTATTTCCTAGCAAGGAAGTGTCGCATTTACATCCATTTGAATTGTAGACGAGGAATACATGAAACTTCGCAAATCATATTATATCTTACCATGAAACATAGAAATGAGATGCGATATCGCGTTTTAAGAAGCATAAGAACTCTATTGCTACGATACGTAGACATCTGCAAACGCTATTTCCTTGGAAGGAAGTGTCGCATTTACATTCTTCTGAAGAGAATACGAGGTATACATAACACTTTACAATGAATATTATATCCTATCATGCAACATAGAAATGAGATGCGATATCGCGTTTTAAGAAGAATTAGAACTCTATCCCTACGATACGTAAACATCTGCAAACGCTATTTTCTAGCAAGGAAGTGTCGCATTTACATTCATTTGAATCGCAGACGAGGAATGCATTACACTTCGCACATCATATTATATCTCACAATGAAACATAGAAATGAGATGCGATATCGCGTTTTAAGAAGCATTAGAACACTATTGCTACGATACCTAGACATCTGCAGACGCTATTTCCTAGCAAGGATGTGTCGCATTTACATTCTTCTGAAGAGAATACGAGGTATACATAACACTTTACAATGAATATTATATCTTATCATGCAACATAGACATGAGATGCGATATCGCGTTTTAAGCAGAATTAGAACACTATTGCTACGATACCTAGACATCTGCTGACGCTATTTCCTAGCAAGGAAGTGTCGCATTTACATTCATTTAAAGTGTAGACTAGGAATACATGACACTTCGCAAATCATATTATACCTTACCATGAAACATGGAAATGAGATGCGATATCGCGTTTTAAGAAGCATTAGAACACTATTGCTACGATACCTAAACATCTGCAGACGCTATTTCCTAGCGAGGAAGTATCGCACTCACATTCATTTGAAGTGTAGACGAGGAATACATAACACTTCGCAAATCATATTATATCTTACCATGAAACATAGAAATGAGATGCGATATCGCGTTTTAAGAAGCATCAGAAATCCATTGCTACGATACGTAGACATCTGCAAACGCTATTTCCTTTCAAGAAAGTATCGCATTTACATTCATTTGAAGTGTAGACGAGGAATACATAACACTTCGCAAATCATATTATACCTTACCATGAAACATAGAAATGAGATGCGATATAGCGTTTTAAGAAGCATTAGAACTCTATTGCTACGGTACGTAGACATCTGCAAACGCTATTTCCTTGCAAGGAAGTGTCGCATTTACATTCAGTTGAAGTGTAGACTAGGAATACACTACACTTCGCAAATCATATTATATCTTACCATCAAACATAGAAATGAGATGCGATATCGCGTTTTAAGAAGCATTAGAACTCTATCGCTACGATACCTAGACATCTGCTGACGCTATTTCCTAGCAAGGAAGTGTCGCATTTACATTCATTTGAAGTGTAGACGAGGAATACATGACACTTCGCAAATCATATTATATCTTACCATGAAACATGGAAATGAGATGCGACATCGCGTTTTAAGAAGCATTAGAAATCTATTGCTACGATGCGTAGACATCTGCAAACGCTATTTCCTTGCAAGGAAGTGTCGCATTTACATTCATTTGAAGTGTAGACGAGGAATGCATAACACTTCGCAAATCATATTATATCTTACCATGAAACATAGAAATGAGATGCGATATCGCGTTTTAAGATGTATTAGAAAACTATTGCTACGATAGGTAGACATTTACAAACGCTATTTCCTAGCAACGAAGTGTCGCATTTACATTCATTTGAAGTGTAGGCGAGGAATACATAACACTTCGCAAATCATATTATATCTTACCATGAAACATAGAAATGAGATGCGATATCGCGTTTTAAGAAGCATTAGAACTCTATTGCTACGATACCTAGACATCTGCAGACGCTATTTCCTAGCAAGGAAGTGTCGCATTTACATTCATTTGAAGTGTAGACGAGGAATACATAACACTTCGCAAATCATATTATATCTTACCATGAAACATAGAAATGAGATGCGATATCGCGTTTTAAGAAGCATTAGAACTCTATTGCTACGGTACGTAGACATCTGCAAACGCTATTTCCTTGCAAGGAAGTGTCGCATTTACATTCATTTGAAGTGTAGGCGAGGAATACATGACACTTCGCAAATCATATTATATCTTACCATGAAACATAGAAATGAGTTGCGATATCGCGTTTTAAGAAGCATCAGAAATCCATTGCTACGATACGTAGACATCTGCAAACGCTATTTCCTTTCAAGAAAGTATCGCATTTACATTCATTTGAAGTGTAGACGAGGAATACATAACACTTCGCAAATCATATTATACCTTACCATGAAACATAGAAATGAGATGCGATATCGCGTTTTAAGAAGCATTAGAACTCTATTGCTACGATACGTAGACATCTGCAAACGCTATTTCCTTGCAAGGAAGTGTCGCATTTACATTCATTTGATGTGTAGACGAGGAATACATAACACTTCGCAAATCATATTATATCTTACCATGAAACATAGAAATGAGATGCGATATCGCGTTTTAAGTATCATAAGAACTCTATTGCTACGATACGTAGACATCTGCAAACGCTATTTCCTTGCAACGAAGTGTCGCATTCACATTCATTTGAAGTGTAGACGATGAATACATAACACTTCGCAAATCATGTTATACCTTACCATGAAACGTAGAAATGAGATGCGATATCGCGTTTTAAGAATCATAAGAACTCTATTGCTACGATACCAAGACATCTGCAGACGCTATTTCCTAGCAAGGAAGTGTCGCATTTACATACATTTGAAGTGTAGACGAGGAATACATGACACTTCGCAAATCATATTATATCTTACCATGAAACATGGAAATGAGATGCGACATCGCGTTTTAAGAAGCATTAGAAATCTATTGCTACGATGCGTAGATATCTGCAAACGCTATTTCCTTGCAAGGAAGTGTCGCACTTACATTCATTTGAATTGTAGACGAGGAATACATAACTCTTCGCAAATCATATTATATCTTACCATGTAACATAGAAATGAGATGCGATATCGCGTTTGAAGAAGCATAAGAACTCTATTGCTACGATAGGTAGACATCTGCAAACGCTATTTCCTTGCAAGGAAGTGTCGCATTTACATTCTTCTGAAGAGAATACGAGGTATACATAACACTTTACAATGAATATTATATCCTATCATGCATCATAGAAATGAGATGCGATATCGCGTTTTAAGAAGAATCAGAACTCTATCCCTACGATACGTAAACATCTGCAAACGCTATTTTCTAGCAAGGAAGTGTCGCATTTACATTCATTTGAATCGCAGACGAGGAATGCATAACACTTCGCACATCATATTATATCTCACAATGAAACATAGAAATGAGATGCGATATCGCGATTTAAGAAGCATTAGAACACTATAGCTACGATACCTAGACATCTGCAGACGCTATTTCCTAGAAAGGAAGTGTCGCATTTACATTCATTTGAAGTGTAGACGAGGAATACATGACACTTCGCAAATCATATTATATCTTACCATGAAACATAGAAATGAGATGCTATATCGCGTTTTAAGAAGCATTAGAACACTATTGCTACGATACCTAGACATCTGCAGACGCTATTTCCTAGCAAGGAAGTGTCGCATTTACATTCATTTGAAGTGTAGACCAGGAATACATCACACTTCGCAAATCATATTATATCTTACCATGAAACATAGGAATGAGATGCGATATCGCGTTCCAAGAAGCACTAGAAATCTATTGCTACGATACGTAGACATCTGCAAACGCCATTTCCTAGCGAGGAAGTGTCGCATTCACATTCATTTGAAGTGTAGACGAGGAATACATAACTCTTCGCAAATCATATTATATCTTACCATGAAACATAGAAATGAGATGCTATATCGCGTTTTAAGAATCATAAGAACTCTATTGCTACGATACGTAGACATCTGCAAACGCTATTTCCTTGCAAGGAAGTGTCGCATTCACATTCATTTGAAGTGTAGACGAGGAATACATAACTCTTCGCAAATCATATTATATCTTACCATGAAACATAGAAATGAGATGCGATATCGCGTTTTAAGTAGCATTAGAAGTCTATTGCTACGATGCGTAGACATCTGCAAACGCTATTTCCTTGCAAGGAAGGTTCGCATTTACATTCATTTGAAGTGTAGACGAGGAATACATAACACTTCGCAAATCATATAATATCTTACCATGTAACATAGAAATGAGATGCGATATCGCGTTTTACGAATCATAAGAACTCTATTGCTACGATACGTAGACATCTGCAAACGCTATTTCCTAGCGAGGAAGTATCGCACTCACATTCATTTGAAGTGTAGACGAGGAATACATAACACTTCGCAAATCATATTATATCTTACCATGAAACATAGAAATGAGATGCGATATCGCGTTTTAAGATGTATTAGAAAACTATTGCTACGATAGGTAGACATTTACAAACGCTATTTCCTAGCAACGAAGTGTCGCATTTACATTCATTTGAAGTGTAGGCGAGGAATACATAACACTTCGCAAATCATGTTATATCTTACCATGAAACATAGAAATGAGATGCGATATCGCGTTTTAAGAAGCACTAGAAAGCTATTGCTACGATACGTAGACATCTGCAAACGCTATTTCCTAGCGAGGAAGTATCGCATTCACATTCATTTAAAGTGTAGACGATGAATACATAACACTTCGCAAATCATGTTATACCTTACCATGAAACATAGAAATAAGATGCGATATCGCGTTTTAAGAATCATAAGAACTCTATTGCTACGATACGTAGACATCTGCAAACGCTATTTCCTTGCAAGGAAGTGTCGCATTTACATTCATTTGATGTGTAGACGAGGAATACATAACACTTCGCAAATCATATTATATCTTACCATGAAACATAGAAATGAGATGCGATATCGCGTTTTAAGTATCATAAGAACTCTATTGCTACGATACGTAGACATCTGCAAACGCTATTTCCTTGCAACGAAGTGTCGCATTCACATTCATTTGAAGTGTAGACGATGAATACATAACACTTCGCAAATCATGTTATATCTTACCATGAAACATAGAAATGAGATGCGATATCGCGTTTTAAGAAGCACTAGAAAGCTATTGCTACGATACGTAGACATCTGCAAACGCTATTTCCTAGCGAGGAAGTATCGCATTCACATTCATTTGAAGTGTAGACGATGAATACATAACACTTCGCAAATCATGTTATACCTTACCATGAAACATAGAAATAAGATGCGATATCGCGTTTTAAGAATCATAAGAACTCTATTGCTACGATACGTAGACATCTGCAAACGCTATTTCCTTGCAAGGAAGTGTCGCATTTACATTCATTTGAATTGTAGACGAGGAATACATAACACTTCGCAAATCATATTATATCTTACCATGTAACATAGAAATGAGATGCGATATCGCGTTTTAAGAAGCATAAGAACTCTATTGCTACGATAGGTAGACATCTGCAAACGCTATTTCCTTGCAAGGAAGTGTCGCATTTACATTCATTTGAAGTGTAGACGAGGAATACATGACACTTCGCAATGAATATTATATCTTATCATGAAACATAGATATGAGATGCAATATCTCGCTTTAAGAAGCACTTGAACTCTATTGCTTCGATACGTAGACATCTGCAAACGCTATTTCCTTGCAAGAAAGTGTCGCATTTACATTCATTTGATGTGTAGACGAGGAATACATAACACTTCGCAAATCATATTATATCTTACCATGAAACATAGAAATGAGATGCGATATCGCGTTTTAAGAAGCATTAGAACTCTACTGCTACGATACGCAGACATCTGCAAACGCTATTTCCTAGCGAGGAAGTGTCGCATTCACATTCATTTGAAGTGTAAACGAGGAATACATAACACTTCGCAAATCATATTGTATCTTACCATGAAACATAGAAATGAGATGCGATATAGCGTTTTAAGAAGCATTAGAACTCTACTGCTACGATACGCAGACATCTGCAAACGCTATTTCCTAGCGAGGAAGTGTCACATTCACATTCATTTGAAGTGCAGACGAGGAATACATGACACTTCGCAAATCATATTATATCTTACCATGAAACATAGAAATGAGATGCGATATCGCGTTTTAAGAAGCATTTGAACTCTATTGCTTCTATACGTAGAGATCTGCAAACGCTATTTCCTAGCGAGGAAGTGTCGCATTCACATTCATTTGAAGTGTAGACGAGGAATACATAACACTTCGCAAATCATATTGTATCTTACCATGAAACATAGAAATCAGATGCGATATCGCGTTTTAAGAATCATTAGAACTCTATCGCTACGATACGTAGACATCTGCAAACGCTATTTCCTTGCAAGGAAGTGTCGCATTTACATTCATTTGAAGTGTGGACGAGGAATACATGACACTTCGCAAATCATATTATATCTTACCATGAAACATAGAAATGAGATGCGATATCGCGTTTTAAGAAGCATCAGAAATCCATTGCTACGATACGTAGACATCTGCAAACGCTATTTCCTTTCAAGAAAGTATCGCATTTACATTCATTTGAAGTGTAGACGAGGAATACATAACACTTCGCAAATCATATTATACCTTACCATGAAACATAGAAATGAGATGCGATATCGCGTTTTAAGAAGCATTAGAACTCTATCCCTACGATACGTTAACATCTGCAAACGCTATTTTCTACCAAGGAAGTGTCGCATTTACATTCATTTGAATCGCAGACGAGGAATGCATAACACTTCGCACATCATATTATATCTCACAATGAAACATAGAAATGAGATGCGATATCGCGTTTTAAGAAGCATTAGAACACTATTGCTACGATACCTAGACATCTGCAGACGCTATTTCCTAGCAAGGAAGTGTCGCATTTACATTCTTCTGAAGAGAATACGAGGTATACATAACACTTTACAATGAATATTATATCTTATCATGCAACATAGAAATGAGATGCGATATCGCGTTTTAAGTAGAATTAGAACACTATTGCTACGATACCTAGACATCTGCTGACGCTATTTCCTAGCAAGGAAGTGTCGCATTTACATTCATTTGAAGTGTAGACGAGGAATACATGACACTTCGCAAATCATATTATATTTTACCATGAAACATGGAAATGAGATGCGTAATCGCGTTTTAAGAAGCATTAGAAATCTATTGCTACGATGCGTAGACATCTGCAAACGCTATTTCCTTGCAAGGGAGTGTCGCATTTACATTCATTTGAAGTGTAGACGAGGAATACATAACACTTCGCAAATCATATAATATCTTACCATGTAACATAGAAATGAGATGCGATATCGCGTTTTACGAATCATAAGATCTCTATTGCTACGATACGTAGACATCTGCAAACGCTATTTCCTAGCGAGGAAGTATCGCACTCACATTCACTTGAAGTGTAGACGAGGAATACATAACACTTCGCAAATCATATTATATCTTACCATGAAACATAGAAATGAGATGCGATATCGCGTTTTAAGATGTGTTAGAAAACTATTGCTACGATAGGTAGACATTTACAAACGCTATTTCCTAGCAACGAAGTGTCGCATTTACATTCATTTGAAGTGTAGGCGCGGAATACATAACACTTCGCAAATCATATCATATCTTACCATGAAACATAGAAATGAGATGCGATATCGCGTTTTAAGAAGCATTAGAACTCTATTGCTACGATACCTAGACATCTGCAGACGCTATTTCCTAGCAAGGAAGTGTCGCATTTACATTCATTTGAAGTGTAGACGAGGAATACATGATACTTCGCAAATCATATTATATCTTACCATGAAACATAGAAATGGGATGCGATATCGCGTTTTAAGAAGCACTAGAAAGCCATTGCTACGATACGTAGACATCTGCAAACGCTATTTCCTAGCGAGGATGTATCGCATTCACATTCATTTGAAGTGTAGACGAGGAAAACATAACACTTCGCAAATCATGTTATATCTTACCATGAAACATAGAAATGAGATGCGATATCGCGTTTTAAGAAGCACTAGAAAGCTATTGCTACGATACGTAGACATCTGCAAACGCTATTTCCTAGCGAGGAAGTATCGCATTCACATTCATTTGAAGTGTAGACGATGAATACATAACACTTCGCAAATCATGTTATACCTTACCATGAAACATGGAAATGAGATGCGATATCGCGTTTTAAGAAGCATTAGAACTCTATTGCTACGATACGTAGAAATCTGCAAACGCTATTTCCTTGCAAGGAAGTGTCGCATTTACATTCATTTGATGTGTAGACGAGGAATACATAACACTTCGCAAATCATATTATATCTTACCATGAAACATAGAAATGAGATGCGATATTGCGTTTTAAGTATCATAAGAACTCTATTGCTACGATACGTAGACATCTGCAAACGCTATTTCCTTGCAACGAAGTGTCGCATTCACATTCATTTGAAGTGTAGACGATGAATACATAACACTTCGCAAATCATGTTATACCTTACCATGAAACGTAGAAATGAGATGCGATATCGCGTTTTAAGAATCATAAGCACTCTATTGCTACGATACCTAGACATCTGCAGACGCTATTTCCTAGAAAGGAAGTGTCGCATTTACATTCATTTGAAGTGTAGACGAGGAATACATGACACTTCGCAAATCATATTATATCTTACCATGAAACATAGAAATGAGATGCTATATCGCGTTTTAAGAAGCATTAGAACACTATTGCTACGATACCTAGACATCTGCAGACGCTATTTCCTAGCAAGGAAGTGTCGCATTTACATTCATTTGAAGTGTAGACGAGGAATACATCACACTTCGCAAATCATATTATATCTTACCATGAAACATAGGAATGAGATGCGATATCGCGTTCTAAGAAGCACTAGAAATCTATTGCTACGATACGTAGACATCTGCAAACGCCATTTCCTAGCGAGGAAGTGTCGCATTCACATTCATTTGAAGTGTAGACGAGGAATACATAACTCTTCGCAAATCATATTATATCTTACCATGAAACATAGAAATGAGATGCTATATCGCGTTTTAAGAATCATAAGAACTCTATTGCTACGATACGTAGACATCTGCAAACGCTATTTCCTTGCAAGGAAGTGTCGCATTTACATTCATTTGAAGTGTAGACGAGGAATACATGACACTTCGCAAATCATATTATACCTTACTATGAAACATGGAAATGAGATGCGATATCGCGTTTTAAGAAGCATTAGAACTCTATTGCTACGATACGTAGAAATCTGCAAACGCTATTTCCTTGCAAGGAAGTGTCGCATTTACATTCATTTGAATCGTAGACGAGGAATGCATAACACTTCGCAATGAATATTATATCTTATAATGAAACATAGATATGAGATGCAATATCTCGTTTTAGGAAGCATTTGAACTCTATTGCTTCGATACGTAGACATCTGCAAACGCTATTTCCTTGCAAGGAAGTGTCGCATTTACATTCATTTGAAGTGTAGACGAGGAATACATGATACTTCGCAAATCATATTATATCTTTCCATGAAACATAGAAATGAGATGTGATATCGCGTTTTAAGTAGCATCTGAACTCTATTGCTTCGATACGTAGACATCTGCAAACGCTATTTCCTTGCAAGGAAGTGTCGCATTTACATTCATTTGAAGTGTAGACGAGGAATACATGACACTTCGCAAATCATATTATATCTTACCATGAAACATAGACATGAGATGCGATATCGCGTTTTAAGAATCATAAGAACTCTATTGCTACGATACGTAGACATCTGCAAACGCTATTTCCTTGCAAGGAAGTGTCGCTTTTACATTCATTAGAAGTGTAGACGAGGAATACATGACACTTCGCAAATCATATTATATCTTACCATGAAACATAGAAATGAGATTCGATATCGCGTTTTAAGAAGCATTAGAAAGCTATTGCTACGATACGTAGACATCTGCAAACGCTATTTCCTAGCAAGGAAGTGTCGCATTCACATTCATTTGAAGTGTAGACGAGGAATACATAACTCTTCGCAAATCATATTATATCTTACCATGAAACATAGAAATGAGATGCTATATCGCGTTTTAAGAATCATAAGAACTCTATTGCTACGATACGTAGACATCTGCAAACGCTATTTCCTTGCAAGGAAGTGTCGCATTTACATTCATTTGAAGTGTAGACGAGGAATACATGACACTTCGCAAATCATATTATACCTTACTATGAAACATGGAAATGAGATGCGATATCGCGTTTTAAGAAGCATTAGAACTCTATTGCTACGATACGTAGAAATCTGCAAACGCTATTTCCTTGCAAGGAAGTGTCGCATTTACATTCATTTGAATCGTAGACGAGGAATGCATAACTCTTCGCAATGAATATTATATCTTATAATGAAACATAGATATGAGATGCAATATCTCGTTTTAGGAAGCATTTGAACTCTATTGCTTCGATACGTAGACATCTGCAAACGCTATTTCCTTGCAAGGAAGTGTCGCATTTACATTCATTTGAAGTGTAGACGAGGAATACATGATACTTCGCAAATCATATTATATCTTTCCATGAAACATAGAAATGAGATGTGATATCGCGTTTTAAGTAGCATCTGAACTCTATTGCTTCGATACGTAGACATCTGCAAACGCTATTTCCTTGCAAGGAAGTGTCGCATTTACATTCATTTGAAGTGTAGACGAGGAATACATGACACTTCGCAAATCATATTATATCTTACCATGAAACATAGACATGAGATGCGATATCGCGTTTTAAGAATCATAAGAACTCTATTGCTACGATACGTAGACATCTGCAAACGCTATTTCCTTGCAAGGAAGTGTCGCATTTACATTCTTCTGAAGAGAATACGATGTATACATAACACTTTACAATGAATATTATATCCTATCATACAACATAGAAATGAGATGCGATATCGCGTTTTAAGAAGAATTAGAACTCTATCCCTACGATACGTAAACATCTGCAAACGCTATTTTCTAGCAAGGAAGTGTCGCATTTACATTCATTTGAATCGCAGACGAGGAATGCATAACACTTCGCACATCATATTATATCTCACAATGAAACATAGAAATGAGATGCGATATCGCGTTTTAAGAAGCATTAGATCACTATTGCTACGATACCTAGACATCTGCAGACGCTATTTCCTAGCAAGGAAGTGTCGCATTTACATTCTTCTGAAGAGAATACGAGGTATACATAACACTTTACAATGAATATTATATCTTATCATGCAACATAGAAATGAGATGCGATATCGCGTTTTAAGAAGAATTAGAACACTATTGCTACTATACCTAGACATCTGCTGACGCTATTTCCTAGCAAGGAAGTGTCGCATTTACATTCATTTGAAGTGTAGACGAGGAATACATGACACTTCGCAAATCATATTATACCTTACCATGAAACATGGAAATGAGATGCGATATCGCGTTTTAAGAAGCATTAGAACACTATTGCTACGATACGAAGACATCTGCAGACGCTATTTCCTAGCAAGGAAGTGTCGCATTTACATTCATTTGAAGTGTAGACGAGGAATACATGATACTTCGCAAATCATATTATATCTTACCATGAAACATAGAAATGGGATGCGATATCGCGTTTTAAGATGCACTAGAAAGCCATTGCTACGATACGTAGACATCTGCAAACGCTATCTCCTAGCGAGGATGTATCGCATTCACATTCATTTGAAGTGTAGACGAGGAAAACATAACACTTCGCAAATCATGTTATATCTTACCATGAAACATAGAAATGAGATGCGATATCGCGTTTTAAGAAGCACTAGAAAGCTATTGCTACGATACGTAGACATCTGCAAACGCTATTTCCTAGCGAGGAAGTATCGCATTCACATTCATTTGAAGTGTAGACGATGAATACATAACACTTCGCAAATCATGTTATACCTTGCCATGAAACATGGAAATGAGATGCGATATCGCGTTTTAAGATGTATTAGAAAACTATTGCTACGATAGGTAGACATTTACAAACGCTATTTCCTAGCAACGAAGTGTCGCATTTACATTCATTTGAAGTGTAGGCGAGGAATACATAACACTTCGCAAATCATATTATATCTTACCATGAAACATAGAAATGAGATGCGATATCGCGTTTTAAGAAGCATTAGAACTCTATTGCTACGGTACGTAGACATCTGCAAACGCTATTTCCTTGCAAGGAAGTGTCGCATTTACATTCATTTGAAGTGTAGACGAGGAATACATGACACTTCGCAATGAATATTATATCTTATCATGAAACATAGATATGAGATGCAATATCTCGCTTTAAGAAGCATTTGAACTCTATTGCTTCGATACGTAGAGATCTGCAAACGCTATTTCCTAGCGAGGAAGTGTCGCATTCACATTCATTTGAAGTGTAGACGAGGAATACATAACACTTCGCAAATCATATTGTATCTTACCATGAAACATAGAAATGAGATGCGATATCGCGTTTTAAGAATCATTAGAACTCTATCGCTACGATACGTAGACATCTGCAAACGCTATTTCCTTGCAAGGAAGTGTCGCATTTACATTCATTTGAAGTGTAGACGAGGAATACATGACACTTCGCAATGAATATTATATCTTATCATGAAACATAGATATGAGATGCAATATCTCGCTTTACGAAGCACTTGAACTCTATTGCTTCGATACGTAGACATCTGCAAACGCTATTTCCTTGCAAGAAAGTGTCGCATTTACATTCATTTGATGCGTAGACGAGGAATACATAACACTTCGCAAATCATATTATATCTTACCATGAAACATAGAAATGAGATGCGATATCGCGTTTTAAGAAGCATTAGAACTCTACTGCTACGATACGCAGACATCTGCAAACGCTATTTCCTAGCGAGGAAGTGTCGCATTCACATTCATTTGAAGTGTAAACGAGGAATACATAACACTTCGCAAATCATATTGTATCTTACCATGAAACATAGAAATGAGATGCGATATCGCGTTTTAAGAAGCATTAGAACTCTACTGCTACGATACGCAGACATCTGCAAACGCTATTTCCTAGCGAGGAAGTGTCACATTCACATTCATTTGAAGTGCAGACGAGGAATACATGACACTTCGCAAATCATATTATATCTTACCATGAAACATAGAAATGAGATGCGATATCGCGTTTTAAGAAGCATTTGAACTCTATTGCTTATATACGTAGAGATCTGCAAACGCTATTTCCTAGCGAGGAAGTGTCGCATTCACATTCATTTGAAGTGTAGACGAGGAATACATAACACTTCGCAAATCATATTGTATCTTACCATGAAACATAGAAATCAGATGCGATATCGCGTTTTAAGAATCATTAGAACTCTATCGCTACGATACGTAGACATCTGCAAACGCTATTTCCTTGCAAGGAAGTGTCGCATTTACATTCATTTGAAGTGTGGACGAGGAATACATGACACTTCGCAAATCATATTATATCTTACCATGAAACATAGAAATGAGATGCGATATCGCGTTTTAAGAAGCATCAGAAATCCATTGCTACGATACGTAGACATCTGCAAACGCTATTTCCTTTCAAGAAAGTATCGCATTTACATTCATTTGAAGTGTAGACGAGGAATACATAACACTTCGCAAATCATATTATACCTTACCATGAAACATAGAAATGAGATGCGATATCGCGTTTTAAGAAGCATTAGAACACTATTGCTACGATACCTAGACATCTGCAGACGCTATTTCCTAGCAAGGAAGTGTCGCATTTACATTCTTCTGAAGAGAATACGAGGTATACATAACACTTTACAATGAATATTATATCTTATCATGCAACATAGAAATGAGATGCGATATCGCGTTTTAAGTAGAATTAGAACACTATTGCTACGATACCTAGACATCTGCTGACGCTATTTCCTAGCAAGGAAGTGTCGCATTTACATTCATTTGAAGTGTAGACGAGGAATACATGACACTTCGCAAATCATATTATACCTTACCATGAAACATGGAAATGAGATGCGATATCGCGTTTTAAGAAGTATTAGAACACTATTGCTACGATACCCAGACATCTGCAGACGCTATTTCCTAGCAAGGAAGTGTCGCATTTACATTCATTTGAAGTGTAGACGAGGAATACATGACACTTCGCAAATCATATTATATGTTACCATGAAACATGGAAATGAGATGCGTAATCGCGTTTTAAGAAGCATTAGAAATCTATTGCTACGATGCGTAGACATCTGCAAACGCTATTTCCTTGCAAGGAAGTGTCGCATTTACATTCATTTGAAGTGTAGACGAGGAATACATAACACTTCGCAAATCATATAATATCTTACCATGTAACATAGAAATGAGATGCGATATCGCGTTTTACGAATCATAAGAACTCTATTGCTACGATACGTAGACATCTGCAAACGCTATTTCCTAGCGAGGAAGTATCGCACTCACATTCACTTGAAGTGTAGACGAGGAATACATAACACTTCGCAAATCATATTATATCTTACCATGAAACATAGAAATGAGATGCGATATCGCGTTTTAAGATGTGTTAGAAAACTATTGCTACGATAGGTAAACATTTACAAACGCTATTTCCTAGCAACGAAGTGTCGCATTTACATTCATTTGAAGTGTAGGCGAGGAATACATAACACTTCGCAAATCATATTATATCTTACCATGAAACATAGAAATGAGATGCGATATCGCGTTTTAAGAAGCATTAGAACTCTATTGCTACGATACCTAGACATCTGCAGACGCTATTTCCTAGCAAGGAAGTGTCGCATTTACATTCATTTGAAGTGTAGACGAGGAATACATGATACTTCGCAAATCATATTATATCTTACCATGAAACATAGAAATGGGATGCGATATCGCGTTTTAAGAAGCACTAGAAAGCCATTGCTACGATACGTAGACATCTGCAAACGCTATTTCCTAGCGAGGATGTATCGCATTCACATTCATTTGAAGTGTAGACGAGGAAAACATAACACTTCGCAAATCATGTTATATCTTACCATGAAACATAGAAATGAGATGCGATATCGCGTTTTAAGAAGCACTAGAAAGCTATTGCTACGATACGTAGACATCTGCAAACGCTATTTCCTAGCGAGGAAGTATCGCATTCACATTCATTTGAAGTGTAGACGATGAATACATAACACTTCGCAAATCATGTTATACCTTACCATGAAACGTAGAAATGAGATGCGATATCGCGTTTTAAGAATCATAAGAACTCTATTGCTACGATACCTAGACATCTGCAGACGCTATTTCCTAGCAAGGAAGTGTCGCATTTACATTCAGTTGAAGTGTAGACGAGGAATACATGACACTTCGCAAATCATATTATATCTTACCATGAAACATGGAAATGAGATGCGACATCGCGTTTTAAGAAGCGTTAGAAATCTATTGCTACGATGCGTAGACATCTGCAAACGCTATTTCCTTGCAAGGAAGTGTCGCATTTACATTCATTTGAATTGTAGACGAGGAATACATAACACTTCGCAAATCATATTATATCTTACCATGTAACATAGAAATGAGATGCGATATCGCGTTTTAAGAAGCATAAGAACTCTATTGCTACGATAGGTAGACATCTGCAAACGCTATTTCCTTGCAAGGAAGTGTCGCATTTACATTCTTCTGAAGAGAATACGAGGTATACATAACACTTTACAATGAATATTATATCCTATCATGCAACATAGAAATGAGATGCGATATCGCGTTTTAAGAAGAATTAGAACTCTATCCCTACGATACGTAAACATCTGCAAACGCTATTTTCTAGCAAGGAAGTGTCGCATTTACATTCATTTGAATCGCAGACGAGGAATGCATAACACTTCGCACATCATATTATATCTCACAATGAAACATAGAAATGAGATGCGTAATCGCGTTTTAAGAAGCATTAGAACACTATAGCTACGATACCTAGACATCTGCAGACGCTATTTCCTAGAAAGGAAGTGTCGCATTTACATTCATTTGAAGTGTAGACGAGGAATACATGACACTTCGCAAATCATATTATATCTTACCATGAAACATAGAAATGAGATGCTATATCGCGTTTTAAGAAGCATTAGAACACTATTGCTACGATACCTAGACATCTGCAGACGCTATTTCCTAGCAAGGAAGTGTCGCATTTACATTCATTTGAAGTGTAGACGAGGAATACATCACACTTCGCAAATCATATTATATCTTACCATGAAACATAGGAATGAGATGCGATATCGCGTTCTAAGAAGCACTAGAAATCTATTGCTACGATACGTAGACATCTGCAAACGCCATTTCCTAGCGAGGAAGTGTCGCATTCACATTCATTTGAAGTGTAGACGAGGAATACATAACTCTTCGCAAATCATATTATATCTTACCATGAAACATAGAAATGAGATGCTATATCGCGTTTTAAGAATCATAAGAACTCTATTGCTACGATACGTAGACATCTGCAAACGCTATTTCCGTGCAAGGAAGTGTCGCATTTACATTCATTTGAAGTGTAGACGAGGAATACATGACACTTCGCAAATCATATTATACCTTACTATGAAACATGGAAATGAGATGCGATATCGCGTTTTAAGAAGCATTTGAACTCTATTGCTTCGATACGTAGACATCTGCAAACGCTATTTCCTTGCAAGGAAGTGTCGCATTTACATTCATTTGAAGTGTAGACGAGGAATACATGATACATCGCAAATCATATTATATCTTTCCATGAAACATAGAAATGAGATGTGATATCGCGTTTTAAGTAGCATCTGAACTCTATTGCTTCGATACGTAGACATCTGCAAACGCTATTTCCTTGCAAGGAAGTGTCGCATTTACATTCATTTGAAGTGTAGACGAGGAATACATGACACTTCGCAAATCATATTATATCTTACCATGAAACATAGACATGAGATGCGATATCGCGTTTTAAGAATCATAAGAACTCTGTTGCTACGATACGTAGACATCTGCAAACGCTATTTCCTTGCAAGGAAGTGTCGCTTTTACATTCATTAGAAGTGTAGACGAGGAATACATGACACTTCGCAAATCATATTATATCTTACCATGAAACATAGAAATGAGATTCGATATCGCGTTTTAAGAAGCATTAGAAAGCTATTGCTACGATACGTAGACATCTGCAAACGCTATTTCCTAGCAAGGAAGTGTCGCATTTACATTCATTTGAAGTGTAGACGAGGAATGCATAACACTTCGCAATGAATATTATATCTTACCATGAAACATAGAAATGAGATGCGATATCGCGTTTTAAGAAGCATAAGAACTCTATTGCTACGATACGTAGACATCTGCAAACGCTATTTCCTTGCAAGGAAGTGTCGCATTTACATTCTTCTGAAGAGAATACGATGTATACATAACACTTTACAATGAATATTATATCCTATCATACAACATAGAAATGAGATGCGATATCGCGTTTTAAGAAGAATTAGAACTCTATCCCTACGATACGTAAACATCTGCAAACGCTATTTTCTAGCAAGGAAGTGTCGCATTTACATTCATTTGAATCGCAGACGAGGAATGCATAACACTTCGCACATCATATTATATCTCACAATGAAACATAGAAATGAGATGCGATATCGCGTTTTAAGAAGCATTAGATCACTATTGCTACGATACCTAGACATCTGCAGACGCTATTTCCTAGCAAGGAAGTGTCGCATTTACATTCTTCTGAAGAGAATACGAGGTATACATAACACTTTACAATGAATATTATATCTTATCATGCAACATAGAAATGAGATGCGATATCGCGTTTTAAGAAGAATTAGAACACTATTGCTACGATACCTAGACATCTGCTGACGCTATTTCCTAGCAAGGAAGTGTCGCATTTACATTCATTTGAAGTGTAGACGAGGAATACATGACACTTCGCAAATCATATTATACCTTACCATGAAACATGGAAATGAGATGCGATATCGCGTTTTAAGAAGCATTAGAACACTATTACTACGATACGTAGACATCTGCAGACGCTATTTCCTAGCAAGGAAGTGTCGCATTTACATTCATTTGAAGTGTAGACGAGGAATACATGATACTTCGCAAATCATATTATATCTTACCATGAAACATAGAAATGGGATGCGATATCGCGTTTTAAGATGCACTAGAAAGCCATTGCTACGATACGTAGACATCTGCAAACGCTATTTCCTAGCGAGGATGTATCGCATTCACATTCATTTGAAGTGTAGACGAGGAAAACATAACACTTCGCAAATCATGTTATATCTTACCATGAAACATAGAAATGAGATGCGATATCGCGTTTTAAGAAGCACTAGAAAGCTATTGCTACGATACGTAGACATCTGCAAACGCTATTTCCTAGCGAGGAAGTATCGCATTCACATTCATTTGAAGTGTAGACGATGAATACATAACACTTCGCAAATCATGTTATACCTTACCATGAAACATGGAAATGAGATGCGATATCGCGTTTTAAGATGTATTAGAAAACTATTGCTACGATAGGTAGACATTTACAAACGCTATTTCCTAGCAACGAAGTGTCGCATTTACATTCATTTGAAGTGTAGGCGAGGAATACATAACACTTCGCAAATCATGTTATATCTTACCATGAAACATAGAAATGAGATGCGATATCGCGTTTTAAGAAGCACTAGAAAGCTATTGCTACGATACGTAGACATCTGCAAACGCTATTTCCTAGCGAGGAAGTATCGCATTCGCATTCATTTGAAGTGTAGACGATGAATACATAACACTTCGCAAATCATGTTATACCTTACCATGAAACATAGAAATAAGATGCGATATCGCGTTTTAAGCATCATAAGAACTCTATTGCTACGATACGTAGACATCTGCAAACGCTATTTCCTTGCAAGGAAGTGTCGCATTTACATTCATTTGATGTGTAGACGAGGAATACATAACACTTCGCAAATCATATTATATCTTACCATGAAACATAGAAATGAGATGCGATATCGCGTTTTAAGTATCATAAGAACTCTATTGCTACGATACGTAGACATCTGCAAACGCTATTTCCTTGCAACGAAGTGTCGCATTCACATTCATTTGAAGTGTAGACGATGAATACAAAACACTTCGCAAATCATGTTATACCTTACCATGAAACGTAGAAATGAGATGCGATATCGCGTTTTAAGAATCATAAGAACTCTATTGCTACGATACCTAGACATCTGCAGACGCTATTTCCTAGCAAGGAAGTGTCGCATTTACATTCATTTGAAGTGTAGACGAGGAATACATGACACTTCGCAAATCATATTATATCTTACCATGAAACGTGGAAATGAGATGCGATATCGCGTTTTAAGAAGCATAAGAACTCTATTGCTACGATAGGTAGACATCTGCAAACGCTATTTCCTTGCAAGGAAGTGTCGCATTTACATTCTTCTGAAGAGAATACGAGGTATACATAACACTTTACAATGAATATTATATCCTATCATGCAACATAGAAATGAGATGCGATATCGCGTTTTAAGAAGAATTAGAACTCTATCCCTACGATACGTAAACATCTGCAAACGCTATTTTCTAGCAAGGAAGTGTCGCATTTACATTCATTTGAATCGCAGACGAGGAATGCATAACACTTCGCACATCATATTATATCTCACAATGAAACATAGAAATGGGATGCGATATCGCGTTTTAAGAAGCATTAGAACACTATTGCTACGATACCTAGACATCTGCAGACGCTATTTCCTAGCAAGGAAGTGTCGCATTTACATTCTTCTGAAGAGAATACGAGGTATACATAACACTTTACAATGAATATTATATCTTATCATGCAACATAGAAATGAGATGCGATATCGCGTTTTAAGAAGAATTAGAACACTATTGCTACGATACCTAGACATCTGCTGACGCTATTTCCTAGCAAGGAAGTGTCGCATTTACATTCATTTGATGTGTAGACGAGGAATACATAACACTTCGCAAATCATATTATATCTTACCATGAAACATAGAAATGAGATGCGATATCGCGTTTTAAGTATCATAAGAACTCTATTGCTACGATACGTAGACATCTGCAAACGCTATTTCCTTGCAACGAAGTGTCGCATTCACATTCATTTGAAGTGTAGACGATGAATACAAAACACTTCGCAAATCATGTTATACCTTACCATGAAACGTAGAAATGAGATGCGATATCGCGTTTTAAGAATCATAAGAACTCTATTGCTACGATACCTAGACATCTGCAGACGCTATTTCCTAGCAAGGAAGTGTCGCATTTACATTCATTTGAAGTGTAGACGAGGAATACATGACACTTCGCAAATCATATTATATCTTACCATGAAACGTGGAAATGAGATGCGATATCGCGTTTTAAGAAGCATAAGAACTCTATTGCTACGATAGGTAGACATCTGCAAACGCTATTTCCTTGCAAGGAAGTGTCGCATTTACATTCTTCTGAAGAGAATACGAGGTATACATAACACTTTACAATGAATATTATATCCTATCATGCAACATAGAAATGAGATGCGATATCGCGTTTTAAGAAGAATTAGAACTCTATCCCTACGATACGTAAACATCTGCAAACGCTATTTTCTAGCAAGGAAGTGTCGCATTTACATTCATTTGAATCGCAGACGAGGAATGCATAACACTTCGCACATCATATTATATCTCACAATGAAACATAGAAATGAGATGCGATATCGCGTTTTAAGAAGCATTAGAACACTATTGCTACGATACCTAGACATCTGCAGACGCTATTTCCTAGCAAGGAAGTGTCGCATTTACATTCTTCTGAAGAGAATACGAGGTATACATAACACTTTACAATGAATATTATATCTTATCATGCAACATAGAAATGAGATGCGATATCGCGTTTTAAGAAGAATTAGAACACTATTGCTACGATACCTAGACATCTGCTGACGCTATTTCCTAGCAAGGAAGTGTCGCATTTACATTCATTTGAAGTGTAGACGAGGAATACATGACACTTCGCAAATCATATTATACCTTACCATGAAACATGGAAATGAGATGCGATATCGCGTTTTAAGAAGCATTAGAACACTATTGCTACGATACCTAGACATCTGCAGACGCTATTTCCTAGCAAGGAAGTGTCGCATTTACATTCATTTGAAGTGTAGACGAGGAATACATGACACTTCGCAAATCATATTATATCTTACCATGAAACATGGAAATGAGATGCGTAATCGCGTTTTAAGAAGCATTAGAAATCTATTGCTACGATGCGTAGACATCTGCAAACGCTATTTCCTTGCAAGGAAGTGTCGCATTTACATTCATTTGAAGTGTAGACGAGGAATACATAACACTTCGCAAATCATATAATATCTTACCATGTAACATAGAAATGAGATGCGATATCGCGTTTTACGAATCATAAGAACTCTATTGCTACGATACGTAGACATCTGCAAACGCTATTTCCTAGCGAGGAAGTATCGCACTCACATTCATTTGAAGTGTAGACGAGGAATAACACTTCGCAAATCATATTATATCTTACCATGAAACATAGAAATGAGATGCGATATCGCGTTTTAAGATGTATTAGAAAACTATTGCTACGATAGGTAGACATTTACAAACGCTATTTCCTAGCAACGAAGTGTCGCATTTACATTCATTTGAAGTGTAGGCGAGGAATACATAACACTTCGCAAATCATATTATATCTTACCATGAAACATAGAAATGAGATGGGATATCGCGTTTTAAGAAGCATTAGAACTCTATTGCTACGATACGTAGACATCTGCAGACGCTATTTCCTAGCAAGGAAGTGTCGCATTTACATTCATTTGAAGTGTAGACGAGGAATACATGATACTTCGCAAATCATATTATATCTTACCATGAAACATAGAAATGAGATGCGATATCGCGTTTTAAGAAGCATTAGAACTCTATTGCTACGGTACGTAGACATCTGCAAACGCTATTTCCTTGCAAGGAAGTGTCGCATTTACATTCATTTGAAGTGTAGACAAGGAAAACATAACACTTCGCAAATCATGTTATATCTTACCATGAAACATAGAAATGAGATGCGATATCGCGTTTTAAGAAGCACTAGAAAGCTATTGCTACGATACGTAGACATCTGCAAACGCTATTTCCTAGCGAGGAAGTATCGCATTCACATTCATTTGAAGTGTAGACGATGAATACATAACACTTCGCAAATCATGTTATACCTTACCATGAAACATGGAAATGAGATGCGATATCGCGTTTTAAGATGTATTAGAAAACTATTGCTACGATAGGTAGACATTTACAAACGCTATTTCCTAGCAACGAAGTGTCGCATTTACATTCATTTGAAGTGTAGGCGAGGAATACATAACACTTCGCAAATCATATTATATCTTACCATGAAACATAGAAATGAGATGCGATATCGCGTTTTAAGAAGCATTAGAACTCTATTGCTACGGTACGTAGACATCTGCAAACGCTATTTCCTTGCAAGGAAGTGTCGCATTTACATTCATTTGAAGTGTAGACGAGGAATACATGACACTTCGCAATGAATATTATATCTTATCATGAAACATAGATATGAGATGCAATATCTCGCTTTAAGAAGCATTTGAACTCTATTGCTTCGATACGTAGAGATCTGCAAACGCTATTTCCTAGCGAGGAAGTGTCGCATTCACATTCATTTGAAGTGTAGACGAGGAATACATAACACTTCGCAAATCATATTATATCTTACCATGAAACATAGAAATGAGATGCGATATCGCGTTTTAAGATGTATTAGAAAACTATTGCTACGATAGGTAGACATTTACAAACGCTATTTCCTAGCAACGAAGTGTCGCATTTACATTCATTTGAAGTGTAGGCGAGGAATACATAACACTTCGCAAATCATATTATATCTTACCATGAAACATAGAAATGAGATGCAATATCTCGTTTTCAGAAGCATTTGAACTCTATTGCTTCGATACGTAGACATCTGCAATCGCTATTTCCTTGCAAAGAAGTGTCGCATTTACATTCATTTGAAGTGTAGCCAAGGAATACATAACACTTCGCAAATCGGATTATATCTTACCATGAAACATAGAAATGAGATGCGATATCGCGTTTTAAGAAGCATCAGAAATCCATTGCTACGATACGTAGACATCTGCAAACGCTATTTCCTTGCAAGAAAGTGTCGCATTTACATTCATTTGAAGCGTAGACGACGGATACATAACACTTCGCAAATCATATTACACCATACCATGAAACATAGAAATGAGATGCAATATTGTCACGTCCCGAGGTGCGGTTGCGCTCGCAACGGTGGCACAAAGTCGTAACCGTTCCCGAAAATAACGCGAATTGCGTCCGGACCGGGTTCGTTGGCGTTTCGGACTCGATAAAACGGTAATCAACACTAAACTTACCTTGCGAAGGCTTGATTCCGCTGTCTGATTTCTCTTTCCAGGTACCTGGAGCGCCTTGGATCCGCAACCGGGATGGCGGCGGCGTACGGCTGGAACGGAGGTACGTCTACAGGAATAAGCGTCCAGGCGGGTTGACTCCGGCTGGCAGGTATCGGCGTTTGGCCCTGACGATTGGCGACTCGTACGGGTCGTGCGGCGAAGGAAACCTCCTTCACAGGAACCAGGACTCGAACGTAGGAAATTGAATATCCTGGTGCATCACCCACGTATTCCCGAGCGAGACGACGAATAAACTCTCTCCTCCCCGCGCGTCGTGTACGCTTTGTCGGAGGTGCAAGGCTCATCGAGAATACTTGAACTTCGGTTGAATACGGCACGGCTAAGCGTTGGTTCGCTCTAGCTTACCGGGATCGACCTGGGCGCAAGATATTCTGTACACGGTAGAAGTGAGGATGGAGCAACTAAGCGCTGGTTCGCTCTAGTCGTCGAGCCTCAAGACTATCGTAGATGAGATATAGAATTAGAATAATCGCGAGCGTACCCGTGGATTAGAATTAAGGAATTGTATTTGAACTCGAATAAAGATACTTTGAATCTGGTAAAAATAAACTATATTCTATGATTTCACTATACTAGATACACTTGACTAAATTCTAAGTTACTGACTAGCGATTACAATGAGAATTAGAAATAGTATAAAGTATCGAATGGACTCCGCTATGGGAGTATGGATAGAGACGAATGCATTAGAGCTAATTGCTCGTTGCGAATGAGCCTATTGTTCGGATCGGAAGTGCATCGTTCGGATGCTGGATTAGAACTCCTCGGTTCGGGGATGAGATACGAACTCTCCAGTTCGGAGATGAGATTGGAACTCTCCCGTTCGGAGATGAGTTAGCAACTCTCCCGTTCGGAGGTGAGATTGGAACTCACTCTCGGATCTCGCGTCCGCGACCTCCTCGGGTCGCGCGGCGCGCGAGTCGCTGGGCCCTCGCGGTGGGGCGGACGGTCGGAGTAGGGCGGCCGCTCGGCCCTCGTGGTGGGGCGGCCGTTCGGAGTGGGGCGCGGCCCGCGTTAAGCGTGAGCCGCGAGCGTCGAATGTGCGCGCGAGTGCACGGAACATAACCGTGCATGAGTAAAATATATACATATATTTACTTAAATCTAGGTGTGTGTTGGTGTGTATGTACATATATGAGTAGTGTGCTTATTCTAATCCCACATGTACGAGAAGTACGTATAGGGCTTCGTGATCGCTGGGGATTCGACCCAGTATGTGTCGGAGAGCTCCTCGCCCTCGTAATACGGGGTGAAGTCCTCCCCCTCGTGTGTGGAGATCGCGCGTGGGCGCGGCATGCTGCATCCTTCTTCCCTCTCGTACCTTTGTCTCCTTCTGTAGGGACGGCGAGTCGGCGGGTGGCCCGTGTGCAGGGGCTCCGGATACGGATGCTGGGGATGATGAGGTGGACGCCGGAGGGTGGCAGGCGGTACGCCTGACGTTACACCACCCCCCTTGGAAAAAGAATCTCGGCCATGCCGAGATCTCTTGTCTGTTGGGTAGATTTCGGGATGCTGGATCCTTCTCTTGGTCCTGTCGTCTGGATGCTGCGGAATCTGAGGTTTTTCGCCTGGTTGATCCTGGCGATAACGTTTGGAGTTTGGACCGTGGCTGCGGGCTTCCTTCGGATTACAGGCACTTTCGTCGCTTTCACTTTCAGCGTTCGTTTGAATGTCACTGCTCTCACTGACTTCATTTTCAGTTTTTCGCACTTTTCTTTCACTAGCGTCCACACTCTGCATACTATGCATTCGTTTACAAATTTTGATTTTGTTCGTATGAACAATTTTATGGCGCCCTTTTACATTCAGCTTAACATTACAATTGCCCAAAATTTCGAGGATACGGTACGGTCCAGAATACTGTGCCTGGAACTTATGTTTGTTCGGCTCTTTTAAAAGATAGACCCATTGGCCTACCTCGAAGTTTTGGACATTGAGATTTCGGTCATAATAATATTTAGAACGGCGTTTCGCGTTGTCTAGATTGGCTTTAGCCAAATCCTGAGATTTCGAGATTTTCTCCTGAAGTTGTATAAGATAGTCGCTATAGGTTTCGTTATCAGAGCTGTCCTGAAAAGGAGTGGCTGACGGCGTCCTAGCTATCCTACCGAACACTAGTTCGTGTGGGGTGTATAATGTACCCTCGTGCACACTGGTGTTGTATGAAAACATTGCATACGGTAACCAATTCACCCAATCGTTACTCGACTCTATGTAATGCTTCAGATATTCGGCCAGGACGTGGTGAGATCGTTCAACGGACCCGTTTGTCTGTGGATGGAACGCAGTGGACTTGTATTGCTTAATACGGAATTTGATTGCTATGGCTTTAATCAAGCTATTTATAAAGTTCGAACCTTGGTCCGTGAGTATGCCTTTCGGGCATCCGTACTTACAAATGAATTCTTTTATTAAAGCTTCGGCAATGTCTACTGCGGTGGTGGTTTTGAGAGGAACTGCGACTGAGTATTTAGTGAGGAGATCTTGGATCGTGAGGATACTTGTATAACCGTCGGAAGTTTCGGGAAGAGGACCCATTACGTCCATTGAAATCTTATCGAATGCCCTGCCAGGGGTGTCGGTTAAAGTGAGAGGCTGTCTGGTCTTTACCCGGACCAGTTTCTCTGTCTGACAACTTTTACATTTGCCAATATATTCTTGTATTTGTGTTTTCATGTTTGGCCAAAAGTATTGTTGTCTGATGCGAGAATAAGTTTTATTAACCCCTTTGTGACCTCCCACAGGGGAGTCGTGGTTTTCTCTTATTATTTTCAGTAGCTCTTCGACCGAAGGGGTTTTAATGAGGCCCTGGCAGACCGTAATCTGGACAGTCGTTTCGTAAAACAGGTCCTGAAGGATTTTCTGGATTCGGGACCAGGATACGGAGTCTAGATAGGTTTGTGCGATACTAAATGTTTGTAATTGTAATTCGTTTACAACGTCGCACAAGGATCTAAATGTTTCTATTACGGTCTGGAAATTGATTGATCTGGTGGAATGTTCGACGATTGGAAGCTGGAGTTGGAATTCGTTTCCGATTTGTATGACTTTGGCTTTGGTAAGAACGTGATTTTTGTTTGGAAGGAATTTTTCAGCGTTCGCTAGATCTTTGGCGCCCGTGTCATAGGGGTGCCCAGATTGCGTGACGAAGACAACTACATTGTCTCGTCGCGTTGATAATGCGTCACGGCTGAAATTAAACAGAGGTTCGCGTCGGAAAAATTCATTTGGAGCAGGAGTATAAAAGTCGGTGCTGTCGCTGGCGACTTGCGGAGGTGGTGCTGTGTTGGTACGGAAGGACGTGCCTGGAGTCGGTAATTCAGGTTCTAATGTTACCGGAGTAGGAGGAGGCGCTAGTGTGGTATACTTTTTACGGGTTTCCGGAGGCACATCGAAGATGTCGTCCTCCGAGTTTTCTGAATACGAGAGCGGAAAAATTTGAGCGGGATTCCGCGACAATGCGTCCGCATTAAGGTTCGTTTTTCCACTTTTATAGACCATCTCGTAGTCAAATTCCGCTAACTTAAGCCTCCACCGTACGAGTCTACTTGACGGGTCCTTGACCGAATTCATCCACACTAACGGTCGATGGTCGGTAACGAGTTTGAATTGATTACCGTATATGTATGGACGAAAGTAATGGACGGCGTAGACAATCGCCAGACACTCCTTCTCGATCGTGGAGTAGTTTTTCTCCGCAGCGTTTAACAGTCGCGACGTGTACGCGATTGGCAAGTTGCGGCCTATTGGTCCTTGACTCAAGATAGCACCAATAGCTTCGGCGGACGCGTCGGTCGTTATCACGAATGGTTGTTTAAAGTTGGGGTACTGCAAGATAGGCGCTTCGCATAGGCAATCTCGGAGTTTGACGAATGAATTCTCTTGCTCGTTACGCCATACAAAGGGCGCGTCTTTTTTTAACAAATTTGTAAGTGGCTTAGCAATATTGGAAAAATTTGCGATGAACCGCCTGTAGTATCCCGCGAGCCCGAGGAATTGTTTGATCTGTTTCGCGTTGCGCGGGCGCGGAAAATTTTTGACGGCGCTAATTTTCGCAGGGTCAGGTTTTACACCGTGCTCACTGATAATATGACCCAAATAGCTTACTTCTCTCCTCAAGAATTCGCACTTATCCGGCTGCAATACTAAATTAGCTTCTTTGAGCCGTTGAGTTAATTTCTCGAATTTAAGTCGATGTTCTTGAAGAGAGCTAGCGTAGATAACAATGTCGTCCAAATAGACGAAAATTTCGTTCCCCTGGAGACCGGACAGGACATTGTCCATAAGTTGTTGGAACGTTGCTGGCGCATTTTTTAATCCGAATGGCATTCTTTTAAATTCATAATGCCCGTGAGGCGTCGAAAAAGCGGTTTTGGGAGCATCGGCGGGCTCCATTGGGATCTGGTGAAATCCGCTCGCGAGATCGAATGTACTAAAATACTTCGCGCTCCCGAGCTGATCAAGTATCTCGGTAATGCAAGGGAGGGGATAGGCATCGGCGACAGATTTCTCATTGAGTGCGCGGTAGTCGATGACGACGCGCCATTGCTTGTTGCCCAAGGAGTCCGGTTTCTTTGGGACAACCCACAATGGCGAATTATATGGTGATTTTGACGGAGAGATGACACCATTTTGTAAAAATTTGTCGACTTGTCGTCGAATCTCCTCCTTATGAGCTGGTGGGAACCGGTATTGTTTCACATTGACGGGGCGGTCGTCGACGGTTGGAATCTTGTGCGTGGTTGCTGACGTATGCCCTAATTTATCCCCCTCAATGTGAAAAAGCTCCTGCGTGCTTTGAACGAGACGGACGACGTGCTCTCTTTCCTCTGCGTTGAGGTGGTCGAGACGGAGGAGACTAAGAATTCGGTCTAGGCGAGATTTCGAAGGATTGGCGGATTTCGATGTTTGTTTCAACGGCGCCTGTTGTATATTATTTTTAACCGCCTGAGCATAGGAGATCTGTTGAACATTCGCGATTTTGCAACGCGAAGGAGGAGTTTCGAGTGTCGAATATGGTGTCTGACTCGAGAAAGAAATAGAAGTCTTTCCTTTTTGGGATGAGCCGATCGGTACGGCGGATACGTTGGATTTAGAAAAAACCGGATAGAGCGATGGACTATCCTCCTTATGGAGGGGAGTCATGATTTGCGCGGGCTCAAGTACGATTTCTGGTAACGCGATTTCGACGGCGCGGTCGGATGAATTAATTATTCGAGTTACCGCTTTGCCCCGAATTACTCTGACGAGAGCGTTTCCGAAAAATATACCCGGCGCAAGATCGATACGAGGAATTATACCTTCCGCGAGGTTCGAATTAACTACGCGGACCTTGATACCGATATTTGATCTCGGCGGAATGGAGATACGGTCTCCTGACTTCGGAGAAGCTGCTTTGTTTTGCGTTCGAAGCTTCGATTTCGTTGCTGCATCGCGTTTCAGCGGAGGCGATGATTTACGCGGCGGGCGCGGCGGCGGAGGGGGAATAGATTCCGTGCGCGGCGCTTGTTTACGTTTCGGCGATAGGAGAGGCTTTATTTTCGAGTCCGGTGACGGTTCCTCGAGTGCTTCGATATCGTCTTCGAAAGGAATTCTCTTACCATTCCATTTGATTATTTTATTTGGAAAAGAGATTTCTGCGCCCATACAGAACCCGGAGCCGAGGATCCCGCTTGGTTTAAGGGGAAAATCATACTCGACCACATTAAAAGGAACGACGCGACCGAAAATGACAAGATTCACCGTCCCTAAGGTTGCGGTTTTGCCATCGGTTACCCCTGTTATTATGACGATCTCGGACTTATCGATTCGCGCGGATGCTTTTAGAGCCGAACGTTTTATAATATTTATTTCCGCCCCAGTGTCCACCATGAAGCGAGTTGGTGAAATTAGAAGATCGGATTTTAAAATTACGTTTGGCGTGCTAGTTTTTCCGGTTATGTTTATCGCGGCGTTTCGTCGATTTCCGCGTTGGAGTTGTTCGCGGCGAGAGGACGGACTTGGTGCGCGGCCTCGCCACCTGTCTCGCGGCGGGTGCGGAGGCCATTGTCGTTTCCCGAATTTTTATTTACCGCGTTGTTGTACTGTCTTTTGCGGCACTCGCCTATTTCGTGCCCCGGGGTCTTGCAATAGCGACAAAATTTGGGCGCGTCCCTGGCTACGATTTGTCTCGGTTGTTCGTACGCGGGGCCTCGAGTAGGAGGCGGTACGTCCCTGGATCGCAAGTATTCCTGCGGTCGGTACGGCGATGGCGGTCTGAGCCGACACTCGGTCGCGTAATGTCCGATATTATTGCATTTTCGGCAAATAATTTCGGCTGGTTTTTCGCGCGATTCTGGTCGCGCGGCACGCGATCTACCTAGTCGGTTGCAATCACGTTCGTGCATTTGATAGAGCTCCCGCGCTCGAGCGAACGTTTCTCGCAATGTACCGAATGAATTTACAGTCATTTGCATTCGAATTTCCGGAATGAGACCGTCTTTAAAACATTGTAGGGTGAGCGCGTCTACGTCATCGAGCGATTCCGGTGTGTCTCGTCGAGCAAGCCTTTCGCAATCAATTATGGCGGTTCTAAGATCTTTTACTCGACCGATATAATCTAGAATGTGCTCGTTCGCGCGCATGAATATATTTGCAAGTTCACCCCGATAATGATGAGCTGATTTTACGGAGCAAAAAGTGCTGCGAAGAACGTCCGTTAATTCGAGTATTGTGTAACACGGCTCGTCTTCTAGCGCGGCGTAGGCACGACCCTTGAGTTTTCCCTTAAGCAGGCGTGTGAAAGTTCGCTCGCACCCATTAGGGATAAGCTCATAAGCGCGTTTACACGCTCGGGTAAACTGAAGAATAGGAATGTTCTGACCATCGAATGTCGGCACGGCTTCGAGGGCCTGCTTAAGCGATAGCTCGTCGTGTTGCGAACTATTTGTATTGAAATCGGAGCTCGAATTATGTCCGGAAAGCGGATTTCCCCGAGGAATATCTAGAGAAACAGTATCGTCGCGCGTTAAATCAGGCGTTCTGCGAATAGATTCTAATTCACGGCGTAAAATTTCTATTTGCTGGAGCAACGCGGCATTACTCGGATCGGTCGCTTTCGTATTTTTCGCGGAAGTATTTTGTTGCGCGGTACTAGGAAGAGGCTCGGCGATAGCGTCTTGGAAATCAAGCGTTCTGCTAGTGCGTTTTTCGCGTTCGGAATCGGCCATCGCGGCGGCTCGCTGTGTCTGCTGGCGCGTTTTTGTCGGAGTCCGGGTTGCCATATCTAGTTTCGCGGTTCCTTTCGGCAGAATTTCCGGAGGAAACGCGGGGCTATCCCACCGCTGTCACCAAAAATAACTTTCGTGTCACGTCCCGAGGTGCGGTTGCGCTCGCAACGGTGGCACAAAGTCGTAACCGTTCCCGAAAATAACGCGAATTGCGTCCGGACCGGGTTCGTTGGCGTTTCGGACTCGATAAAACGGTAATCAACACTAAACTTACCTTGCGAGGGCTTGATTCCGCTGTCTGATTTCTCTTTCCAGGTACCTGGAGCGCCTTGGATCCGCAACCGGGATGGCGGCGGCGTACGGCTGGAACGGAGGTACGTCTACGGGAATAAGCGTCCAGGCGGGTTGACTCCGGCTGGCAGGTATCGGCGTTTGGCCCTGACGATTGGCGACTCGTACGGGTCGTGCGGCGAAGGAAACCTCCTTCACAGGAACCAGGACTCGAACGTAGGAAATTGAATATTCTGGTGCATCACCCACGTATTCCCGAGCGAGACGACGAATAAACTCTCTCCTCCCCGCGCGTCGTGTACGCTTTGTCGGAGGTGCAAGGCTCATCGAGAATACTTGAACTTCGGTTGAATACGGCACGGCTAAGCGTTGGTTCGCTCTAGCTTACCGGGATCGACCTGGGCGCAAGATATTCTGTACACGGTAGAAGTGAGGATGGAGCAACTAAGCGCTGGTTCGCTCTAGTCGTCGAGCCTCAAGACTATCGTAGATGAGATATAGAATTAGAATAATCGCGAGCGTACCCGTGGATTAGAATTAAGGAATTGTATTTGAACTCGAATAAAGATACTTTGAATCTGGTAAAAATAAACTATATTCTATGATTTCACTATACTAGATACACTTGACTAAATTCTAAGTTACTGACTAGCGATTACAATGAGAATTAGAAATAGTATAAAGTATCGAATGGACTCCGCTATGGGAGTATGGATAGAGACGAATGCATTAGAGCTAATTGCTCGTTGCGAATGAGCCTATTGCTCGGATCGGAAGTGCATCGTTCGGATGCTGGATTAGAACTCCTCGGTTCGGAGATGAGATACGAACTCTCCAGTTCGGAGATGAGATTGGAACTCTCCCGTTCGGAGATGAGTTAGCAACTCTCCCGTTCGGAGGTGAGATTGGAACTCACTCTCGGATCTCGCGTCCGCGACCTCCTCGGGTCGCGCGGCGCGCGAGTCGCTGGGCCCTCGCGGTGGGGCGGACGGTCGGAGTAGGGCGGCCGCTCGGCCCTCGTGGTGGGGCGGCCGTTCGGAGTGGGGCGCGGCCCGCGTTAAGCGTGAGCCGCGAGCGTCGAATGTGCGCGCGAGTGCACGGAACATAACCGTGCATGAGTAAAATATATACATATATTTACTTAAATCTAGGTGTGTGTTGGTGTGTATGTACATATGTGAGTAGTGTGCTTATTCTAATCCCACATGTACGAGAAGTACGTATAGGGCTTCGTGATCGCTGGGGATTCGACCCAGTATGTGTCGGAGAGCTCCACGCCCTCGTAATACGGGGTGAAGTCCTCCCCCTCGTGTGTGGAGATCGCGCGTGGGCGCGGCATGCTGCATCCTTCTTCCCTCTCGTACCTTTGTCTCCTTCTGTAGGGACGGCGAGTCGGCGGGTGGCCCGTGTGCAGGGGCTCCGGATACGGATGCTGGGGATGATGAGGTGGACGCCGGAGGGTGGCAGGCGGTACGCCTGACGTTACAATATCGCGTTTTAAGAATCATAAGAACTCTATTGCTACGATACGTAGACATCCGCAAACGCTATTTCCTTGCAAGGAAGTGTCGCATTTACATTCATTTGAAGCGTGGACGAGGAATACATGACACTTCGCAAATCATATTATACCTTACCATGAAACATAGAAATGAGATGCGATATCGCGTTTTAAGAAGCATCAGAAATCCATTGGTACGATACGTGGACATCTGCAAACGCTATTTCCTTGCAAGGAAGTGTCGCATTCACATTCATTTGAAGTGTAGACGAGGAATACATAACACTTCGCAAATCATATTATATCTTACCATGAAACATAGAAATGTGATGCTATATCGCGTTTTAAGAATCATAAGAACTCTATTGCTACGATCCGTAGACATCTGCAAACGCTATTTCCTTGCAAGGAAGTGTCGCATTTACATTCATTTGAAGTGTGGACGAGGAATACATGACACTTCGCAAATCATATTATATCTTACCATGAAACATAGGAATGGGATGCGATATCGCGTTTTTAGAAGCATTAGAAAGCTATTGCTACGATACGTAGACATCTGCAAACGATATTTCCTTGCAAGGAAGTGTCGCATTTACATTCATTTGAATCGTAGACGAGGAATGCATAACACTTTGCAATGAATATTATAGCTTATCATGAAACATAGATATGAGATGCAATATCTCGTTTTAAGAAGCATTTGAACTCTATTGTTTCGATACGTAGACATCTGCAAACGCTATTTCCTAGCGAGGAAGTGTCGCATTCACATTCATTTGAAGTGTAGACGAGGAATACATAACACTTCGCAAATCATATTGTATCTTACCATGAAACATAGAAATGAGATGCGATATCGCGTTTTAAGAATCATAAGAACTCTATTGCTACGATACGTAGACATCTGCAAACGCTATTTCCTTGCAAGGAAGTGTCGCATTTACATTCATTTGAATCGTAGACGAGGAATGCATAACACTTCGCAATGAATATTATATCTTATCATGAAACATAGATATGAGATGCAATATCTCGTCTTAAGAAGCATTTGAACTCTATTGCTTCGATACGTAGACATCTGCAAACGCTATTTCCTTGCCAAGAAGTGTCGCATTTACATTCATTTGAAGTGTAGACGAGGAACACTGTAACGTCAGGCGTACCGCCTGCCACCCTCCGGCGTCCACCTCATCATCCCCAGCATCCGCATCCGGAGCCCCTGCACACGGCCCACCCGCCGACTCGCCGTCCCTACAGAAGGAGACAAAGGTACGAGAGGGAAGAGGGATGCAGCATGCCGCGCCCACGCGCGATCTCCACACACGAGGGGGAGGACTTCACCCCGTATTACGAGGGCGAGGAGCTCTCCGACACATACTGGGTCGAATCCCCAGCGATCACGAAGCCCTATACGTACTTCTCGTACATGTGGGATTAGAATAAGCACACTACTCATATATGTACATACACACCAACACACACCTAGATTTAAGTAAATATATGTATATATTTTACTCATGCACGGTTATGTTCCGTGCACTCGCGCGCACACTCGACGCTCGCGGCTCACGCTTAACGCGGGCCGCGCCCCACTCCGAACGGCCGCCCCACCACGAGGGCCGAGCGGCCGCCCTACTCCGACCGTCCGCCCCACCGCGAGGGCCCAGCGACTCGCGCGCCGCGCGACCCGAGGAGGTCGCGGACGCGAGATCCGAGAGTCAGTTCCAATCTCACCTCCGAACGGGAGAGTTGGTATCTCATCTCCGAACTGGAGAGTTCGTATCTCATCTCCGAACCGAGGAGTTCTAATCCAGCATCCGAACGATGCACTTCCGATCCGAGCAATAGGCTCATTCGCAACGAGCAATTAGCTCTAATGCATTCGTCTCTATCCATACTCCCATAGCGGAGTCCATTCGATACTTTATACTATTTCTAATTCTCATTGTAATCGTTAGTCAGTAACTTAGAATTTAGTCAAGTGTATCTAGTATAGTGAAATAATAGAATATAGTTTATTTTTACCAGATTCAAAGTATCTTTATTCGAGTTCAAATACAATTCCTTAATTCTACTCCACGGGTACGCTCGCGATTATTCTATTTCTATATCTCATCTGCGATAGTCTTGAGGCTCGACGACTAGAGCGAACCAGCGCTTAGTTGCTCCATCCTCACTTCTACCGTGTACAGAATATCTTGCGCCCAGGTCGATCCCGGTAAGCTAGAGCGAACCAACGCTTAGCCGTGCCGTACTCAACCGAAGTTCAAGTATTCTCGACGAGCCTTGCACCTCCGAAAAAGCGTACACGACGCGCGGGGAGGAGAGAGTTTATTCGTCGTCTCGCTCGGGAATACGTGGGTGATGCACCAGAATATTCAATTTCCTGCGTTCGAGTCCTGGTTCCTGTGAAGGAGGTTTCCTTCGCCGCACGACCCGTACCTCCGTTCCAGCCGTACGCCGCCGCCATCCCGGTTGCGGATCCAAGGCGCTGCAGGTACCTGGAAAGAGAAATCAGACAGTAGAATCAAGCCATCACAAGGTAAGTTTCGTGTTAATTACCGTTTTATCGAGTCCGAAACGCCAACGAACCCGGTCCGGACGCAATTCGCGTTATTTTCGGGAACGGTTACGACTTTGTGCCACCGTTGCGAGCGCAACCGCACCTCGGGACGTGACAGTCGCATTTACATTCAGTTGATGTGTAGACGAGGAATACATAACACTTCGCAAATCATATTATATCTTACCATGAAACATAGAAATGAGATGCGATATCGCGTTTTAAGAAGAATTAGAACTCTATCCCTACGATACGTAAACATCTGCAAACGCTATTTCCTAGCAAGGAAGTGTCGCATTTACACTCATTTGAAGTGCAGACGAGGAATACATAACACTTCGCAAATCATATTATATCTTACCATGAAACATAGAAATGAGATGCGATATCACGTTTTAAGAAGCATTAGAACTCTATTGCTACGATACCTAGACATCTGCAGACGCTATTTCCTAGCAAGGAAGTGTCGCATTTACATTCATTTGAAGTGTAGACTAGGAATACACTACACATCGCAAATCATATTATATCTTACCATGAAACATAGAAATGAGATGCGATATCGCGTTTTAAGAAGCATTAGAACTCTATCGCAACGATACCTAGTCATCTGCTGACGCTATTTCCTAGCAAGGAAGTGTCGCATTTACATTTATTTGAAGTGTAGACGAGGAATACATGACACTTCGCAAATCATATTATATCTTACCATGAAACATGGAAATGAGATGCGACATCGCGTTTTAAGAAGCATTAGAAATCTATTGCTACGATGCGTAGACATCTGCAAACGCTATTTCCTTGCAAGGAAGTGTCGCATTTACATTCATTTGAATTGTAGACGAGGAATACATAACACTTTGCAAATCATATTATATCTTACCATGTAACATAGAAATGAGATGCGACATCGCGTTTTAAGAATCATAAGAACTCCATTGCTACGATACGTAGATATCTGCAAACGCTATTTCCTTGCAAGGAAGTGTCACATTTACATTCATTTGAAGTGTAGACGAGGAATACATAACACTTCGCAAATCATACTATATCTTACCATGAAACATAGAAATGAGATGCGATATCGCGTTTTAAGAAGCATAAGAACTCTATTGCTACGATACGTAGACATCTGCAAACGCTATTTCCTTGCAAGGAAGTGTCGCATTTACATTCTTCTGAAGAGAATACGAGGTATACATAACACTTTACAATGAATATTATATCCTATCATGCAACATAGAAATGAGATGCGATATCGCGTTTTAAGAAGAATTAGAACTCTATCCCTACGATACGTAAACATCTGCAAACGCTATTTTCTAGCAAGGAAGTGTCGAATTTACATTCATTTGAATCGCAGACGAGGAATGCATAACACTTCGCACATCATATTATATCTCACAATGAAACATAGAAATGAGATGCGATATCGCGTTTTAAGAAGCATTAGAACACTATTGCTACGATACCTAGACATCTGCAGACGCTATTTCCTAGAAAGGAAGTGTCGCATTTACATTCATTTGAAGTGTAGACGAGGAATACATGACACTTCGCAAATCATATTATATCTTACCATGAAACATAGGAATGAGATGCGATATCGCGTTTTAAGAAGCATTAGAAATCTATTGCTACGATACGTAGACATCTGCAAACGCTATTTCCTTGCAAGGAAGTGTCGCATTTACATTCATTTGAAGTGTAGACGAGGAATACATAACACTTCGCAAATCATACTATATCTTACCATGAAACATAGAAATGAGATGCGATATCGCGTTTTAAGAAGCATAAGAACTCTATTGCTACGATACGTAGACATCTGCAAACGCTATTTCCTTGCAAGGAAGTGTCGCATTTACATTCTTCTGAAGAGAATACGAGGTATACATAACACTTTACAATGAATATTATATCCTATCATGCAACATAGAAATGAGATGCGATATCGCGTTTTAAGAAGAATTAGAACTCTATCCCTACGATACGTAAACATCTGCAAACGCTATTTTCTAGCAAGGAAGTGTCGAATTTACATTCATTTGAATCGCAGACGAGGAATGCATAACACTTCGCACATCATATTATATCTCACAATGAAACATAGAAATGAGATGCGATATCGCGTTTTAAGAAGCATTAGAACACTATTGCTACGATACCTAGACATCTGCAGACGCTATTTCCTAGAAAGGAAGTGTCGCATTTACATTCATTTGAAGTGTAGACGAGGAATACATGACACTTCGCAAATCATATTATATCTTACCATGAAACATAGGAATGAGATGCGATATCGCGTTTTAAGAAGCATTAGAAATCTATTGCTACGATACGTAGACATCTGCAAACGCTATTTCCTTGCAAGGAAGTGTCGCATTTACATTCATTTGAAGTGTAGACGAGGAATACATAACACTTCGCAAATCATACTATATCTCACAATGAAACATAGAAATGAGATGCGATATCGCGTTTTAAGAAGCATTAGAACACTATTGCTACGATACCTAGATATCTGCAGACGCTATTTCCTAGCAAGGAAGTGTCGCATTTACATTCATTTGAAGTGTAGACGAGGAATACATCACACTTCGCAAATCATATTATATCTTACCATGAAACATAGAAATGACATGCGATATCGCGTTTTAAGAAGCATCAGAAATCCATTGCTACGATACGTAGACATCTGCAAACGCTATTTCCTTGCAAGGAAGTGTCGCTTTTACATTCATTTGAATCGTAGACGAGGAATGCATAACACTTCGCAATGAATATTATATCTTATCATGAAACATAGATATGAGATGCAATATCTCGTTTTAAGAAGCATTTGAACTCTATTGCTTCGATACGTAGACATCTGCAAACACTATTTCCTAGCGAGGAAGTGTCGCATTTACATTCAGTTGATGTGTAGACGAGGAATACATAACACTTCGCAAATCATATTATATCTTACCATGAAACATAGAAATGAGATGCGATATCGCGTTTTAAGAAGAATTAGAACTCTATCCCTACGATACGTAAACATCTGCAAACGCTATTTCCTAGCAAGGAAGTGTCGCATTTACACTCATTTGAAGTGCAGACGAGGAATACATAACACTTCGCAAATCATATTATATCTTACCATGAAACATAGAAATGAGATGCGATATCACGTTTTAAGAAGCATTAGAACTCTATTGCTACGATACCTAGACATCTGCAGACGCTATTTCCTAGCAAGGAAGTGTCGCATTTACATTCATTTGAAGTGTAGACTAGGAATACACTACACATCGCAAATCATATTATATCTTACCATGAAACATAGAAATGACATGCGATATCGCGTTTTAAGAAGAATTAGAACTCTATCCCTACGATACGTAAACATCTGCAAACGCTATTTTCTAGCAAGGAAGTGTCGAATTTACATTCATTTGAATCGCAGACGAGGAATGCATAACACTTCGCACATCATATTATATCTCACAATGAAACATAGAAATGAGATGCGATATCGCGTTTTAAGAAGCATTAGAACACTATTGCTACGATACCTAGACATCTGCAGACGCTATTTCCTAGAAAGGAAGTGTCGCATTTACATTCATTTGAAGTGTAGACGAGGAATACATGACACTTCGCAAATCATATTATATCTTACCATGAAACATAGGAATGAGATGCGATATCGCGTTTTAAGAAGCATTAGAAATCTATTGCTACGATACGTAGACATCTGCAAACGCTATTTCCTTGCAAGGAAGTGTCGCATTTACATTCATTTGAAGTGTAGACGAGGAATACATAACACTTCGCAAATCATACTATATCTCACAATGAAACATAGAAATGAGATGCGATATCGCGTTTTAAGAAGCATTAGAACACTATTGCTACGATACCTAGATATCTGCAGACGCTATTTCCTAGCAAGGAAGTGTCGCATTTACATTCATTTGAAGTGTAGACGAGGAATACATCACACTTCGCAAATCATATTATATCTTACCATGAAACATAGAAATGACATGCGATATCGCGTTTTAAGAAGCATCAGAAATCCATTGCTACGATACGTAGACATCTGCAAACGCTATTTCCTTGCAAGGAAGTGTCGCTTTTACATTCATTTGAATCGTAGACGAGGAATGCATAACACTTCGCAATGAATATTATATCTTATCATGAAACATAGATATGAGATGCAATATCTCGTTTTAAGAAGCATTTGAACTCTATTGCTTCGATACGTAGACATCTGCAAACACTATTTCCTAGCGAGGAAGTGTCGCATTCACATTCATTTGAAGTGTAGACGAGGAATACATAACACTTCGCAAATCATATTGTATCTTACCATGAAACATAGAAATGAGATGCGATATCGCGTTCTAAGAAGCATTAGAACACTACTGCTACGATAGGTAGACATTTGCAAACGCTATTTCCTTGCAAGGAAGTGTCGCATTTGCATTCATTTGAAGTGTAGAAGAGGAATACATAACACTCCGCAAATCATATTATATCTTACCATGAAACATAGAAATGAGATGCGATATCGCGTTTTAAGAATCATAAGAACTCTATTGCTACGATACGTAGACATCTGCAAACGCTATTTCCTTGCAAGGAAGTGTCGCATTTACATTCATTTGAAGTGTAGACGAGGAATACATAACACTTCGCAAATCATATTACATCTTACCGTGAAACATAGAAATGAGATGCGATATCGCGTTTTAAGAATCATAAGATCTCTACTGCTACGATACGTAGACATCTGCAATCGCTATTTTCTTGCAAAGAAGTGTCGCATTTACATTCATTTGAAGTGTAGCCGAGGAATACATAACACTTCGCAAATCGCATTATATCTTACCATGAAACATAGAAATGAGATGCGATATCGCGTATTAAGAAGCATTAGAACTCTATTGCTACGATCCGTAGGCATCTGCAAACGCTACTTCCTTGCAAGGAAGTGTCGCATTTACATTCATTTGAAGTGTAGACGAGGAATACATAACACTCCGCAAATCATATTATATCTTACCATGAAACATAGAAATGAGACGCGATATCGCGTTTTAAGAATCATAAGAACTCTATTGCAACGATACGTAGACATCTGCAAACGCTATTTCCTTGCAAAGAAGTGTCGCATTTACATTCATTTGAAGTGTAGACGAGGAATACATAACACTCCGCAAATCATATTATATCTTACCATGAAACATAGAAATGAGACGCGATATCGCGTTTTAAGAATCATAAGAACTCTATTGCTACGATACGTAGACATATGCAATCGCTATTTTCTTGCAAAGAAGTGTCGCATTTAAATTCATTTGAAGTGTAGCCGAGGAATACATAACACTTCGCAAATCGTATTATATCTTACCATGAAACATAGAAATGAGATGCGATATCGCGTATTAAGAAGCATTAGAACTCTATTGCTACGATACGTAGACATCTGCAAACGCTATTTCCTTGCAAGGAAGTGTGGCATTTACATTCATTTGAATCGTAGACGAGGAATGCATAACACTTCGCAATGAATATTATATCTTATCATGAAACATAGATATGAGATGCAATATCTCGTTTTAAGAAGCATTTGAACTCTATTGCCTCGATACGTAGACATCTGCAAACACTATTTCCTAGCGAGGAAGTGTCGCATTCACATTCATTTGAAGTGTAGACGAGGAATACATAACACTTCGCAAATCATATTGTATCTTACCATGAAACATAGAAATGAGATGCGATATCGCGTTCTAAGAAGCATTAGAACACTACTGCTACGATAGGTAGACATTTGCAAACGCTATTTCCTTGCAAGGAAGTGTCGCATTTGCATTCATTTGAAGTGTAGAAGAGGAATACATAACACTCCGCAAATCATATTATATCTTACCATGAAACATAGAAATGAGATGCGATATCGCGTTTTAAGAATCATAAGAACTCTATTGCTACGATACGTAGACATCTGCAAACGCTATTTCCTTGCAAGGAAGTGTCGCATTTACATTCATTTGAAGTGTAGACGAGGAATACATAACACTTCGCAAATCATATTACATCTTACCGTGAAACATAGAAATGAGATGCGATATCGCGTTTTAAGAATCATAAGATCTCTACTGCTACGATACGTAGACATCTGCAATCGCTATTTTCTTGCAAAGAAGTGTCGCATTTGCATTCATTTGAAGTGTAGCCGAGGAATACATAACACTTCGCAAATCGCATTATATCCTACCATGAAACATAGAAATGAGATGCGATATCGCGTATTAAGAAGCATTAGAACTCTATTGCTACGATCCGTAGACATCTGCAAACGCTACTTCCTTGCAAGGAAGTGTCGCATTTACATTCATTTGAAGTGTAGACGAGGAATACATAACACTCCGCAAATCATATTATATCTTACCATGAAACATAGAAATGAGACGCGATATCGCGTTTTAAGAATCATAAGAACTCTATTGCAACGATACGTAGACATCTGCAAACGCTATTTCCTTGCAAAGAAGTGTCGCATTTACATTCATTTGAAGTGTAGACGAGGAATACATAACACTTCGCAAATCATATTATATCTTACCATGAAACATAGAAATGAGATGCGATATCGCGTTTTAAGAATCATAAGAACTCTATTGCTACGATACGTAGACATCTGCAAACGCTATTTCCTTGCAAGGAAGTGTCGCATTTACATTCATTTGAAGTGTAGACGAGGAATACATAACACTTCGCAAATCATATTATATCTTACCATGAAACATAGAAATGAGATGCGATATCGCGTTTTAAGAATCATAAGAACTCTATTGCTACGATACGTAGACATCTGCAAACGCTATTTCCTTGCAAGGAAGTGTCGCATTTACATTCATCTGATCGTAGACGAGGAATGCATAACACTTCGCAAATCATATTGTATCTTACCATGAAACATACAAATGAGATGCGATATCGCGTTTTAAGAAGCATTAGAACTCTACTGCTACGATACGCAGACATCTGCAAACGCTATTTCCTAGCGAGGAAGTGTCACATTCACATTCATTTGAAGTGTAGACGAGGAATACATAACACTTCGCAAATCATATTATATCTTACCATGAAACATAGAAATGAGATGCGATATCGCGTTTTAAGAAGCATTAGAACTCTATTGCTACGATACGTAGACATCTGCAAACGCTATTTCCTTGCAAGGAAGTGTCGCATTTACATTCATCTGAATCGTAGACGAGGAATGCATAACACTTCGCAATGAATATTATATCTTATCATGAAACATATATATGAGATGCAATATCTCGTTCTAAGAAGCATTTGAACTCTATTGCTTCTATACATAGACATCTGCAAACACTATTTCCTAGCGAGGAAGTGTCGCATTCACATTCATTTGAAGTGTAGACGAGGAATACATAACACTTCGCAAATCATATTGTATCTTACCATGAAACATAGAAATGAGATGCGATATCGCGTTCTAAGAAGCATTAGAACACTACTGCTGCGATAGGTAGACATTTGCAAACGCTATTTCCTTGCAAGGTAGTGTCGCATTTGCATTCATTTGAAGTGTAGAAGAGGAATACATAACACTCCGCAAATCATATTATATCTTACCATGAAACATAGAAATGAGATGCGATATCGCGTTTTAAGAATCATAAGAACTCTATTGCTACGATACGTAGACATCTGCAAACGCTATTTCCTTGCAAGGAAGTGTCGCATTTACATTCATTTGAAGTGTAGACGAGGAATACATAACACTTCGCATTGAATATTATATCTTATCATGAAACATAGATATGAGATGCAATATCTCGTTTTAAGAAGCATTTGAACTCTATTGCTTCGATACGTAGACATCTGCAAACGCTATTTCCTTGCAAGTAAGTGTCGCATTTACATTCATTTGATGTGTAGACGAGGAATACATAACACTTCGCAAATCATATTATTTCTTACCATGAAACATAGAAATGAGATGCGATATCGCGTTTTAAGAAGCATTAGAACTCTACTGCTACGATACGCAGACATCTGCAAACGCTATTTCCTAGCGAGGAAGTGTCGCAGTCACATTCATTTGAAGTGTAGACGAGGAATACATAACACTTCGCAAATCATATTATATCTTACCATGAAACATAGAAATGAGATGCGATAACGCGTTTTAAGAAGCATTAGAACTCTATTGCTACGATACGTAGACATCTGCAAACGCTATTTCCTTGCAAGGAAGTGTCGCATTTACATTCATTTGAATCGTAGACGAGGAATGCAAAACACTTCGCAATGAATATTATATCTTATCATGAAACATAGATATGAGATGCAATATCTCGTTTTAAGAAGCATTTGAACTCTATTGCTTCGATACGTGGACATCTGCAATCGCTATTTCCTTGCAAAGAAGTGTCGCATTTACATTCATTTGAAGTGTAGCCGAGGAATACATAACACTTCGCAAATCGTATTATATCTTACCATGAAACATAGAAATGAGATGCGATATCGCGTTTTAAGAATCATAAGAACTCTATTGCTACGATACGTAGACATCTGCAAACGCTATTTCCTTGCAAGGAAGTGTCGCATTTACATTCATTTGAAGTGTAGACGAGGAATACATAACACTCCGCAAATCATATTATATCTTACCATGAAACATAGAAATGAGATGCGATATCGCGTTTTAAGAATCATAAGAACTCTATTGCAACGATACGTAGACATCTGCAAACGCTATTTCCTTGCAAAGAAGTGTCGCATTTACATTCATTTGAAGTGTAGACGAGGAATACATTACACTTCGCAAATCATATTATATCTTACCATGAAACATAGAAATGACATGCGATATCGCGTTTTAAGAAGCATCAGAAATCCATTGCTACGATACGTAGACATCTGCAAACGCTATTTCCTTGCAAGGAAGTGTCGCATTTACATTCATTTGAATCGTAGACGAGGAATGCATAACACTTCGCAATGAATATTATATCTTATCATGAAACATATATATGAGATGCAATATCTCGTTCTAAGAAGCATTTGAACTCTATTGCTTCTATACATAGACATCTGCAAACACTATTTCCTAGCGAGGAAGTGTCGCATTCACATTCATTTGAAGTGTAGACGAGGAATACATAACACTTCGCAAATCATATTGTATCTTACCATGAAACATAGAAATGAGATGCGATATCGCGTTCTAAGAAGCATTAGAACACTACTGCTGCGATAGGTAGACATTTGCAAACGCTATTTCCTTGCAAGGTAGTGTCGCATTTGCATTCATTTGAAGTGTAGAAGAGGAATACATAACACTCCGCAAATCATATTATATCTTACCATGAAACATAGAAATGAGATGCGATATCGCGTTTTAAGAATCATAAGAACTCTATTGCTACGATACGTAGACATCTGCAAACGCTATTTCCTTGCAAGGAAGTGTCGCATTTACATTCATTTGAAGTGTAGACGAGGAATACATAACACTTCGCATTGAATATTATATCTTATCATGAAACATAGATATGAGATGCAATATCTCGTTTTAAGAAGCATTTGAACTCTATTGCTTCGATACGTAGACATCTGCAAACGCTATTTCCTTGCAAGTAAGTGTCGCATTTACATTCATTTGATGTGTAGACGAGGAATACATAACACTTCGCAAATCATATTATTTCTTACCATGAAACATAGAAATGAGATGCGATATCGCGTTTTAAGAAGCATTAGAACTCTACTGCTACGATACGCAGACATCTGCAAACGCTATTTCCTAGCGAGGAAGTGTCGCAGTCACATTCATTTGAAGTGTAGACGAGGAATACATAACACTTCGCAAATCATATTATATCTTACCATGAAACATAGAAATGAGATGCGATAACGCGTTTTAAGAAGCATTAGAACTCTATTGCTACGATACGTAGACATCTGCAAACGCTATTTCCTTGCAAGGAAGTGTCGCATTTACATTCATTTGAATCGTAGACGAGGAATGCAAAACACTTCGCAATGAATATTATATCTTATCATGAAACATAGATATGAGATGCAATATCTCGTTTTAAGAAGCATTTGAACTCTATTGCTTCGATACGTGGACATCTGCAATCGCTATTTCCTTGCAAAGAAGTGTCGCATTTACATTCATTTGAAGTGTAGCCGAGGAATACATAACACTTCGCAAATCGTATTATATCTTACCATGAAACATAGAAATGAGATGCGATATCGCGTTTTAAGAATCATAAGAACTCTATTGCTACGATACGTAGACATCTGCAAACGCTATTTCCTTGCAAGGAAGTGTCGCATTTACATTCATTTGAAGTGTAGACGAGGAATACATAACACTCCGCAAATCATATTATATCTTACCATGAAACATAGAAATGAGATGCGATATCGCGTTTTAAGAATCATAAGAACTCTATTGCAACGATACGTAGACATCTGCAAACGCTATTTCCTTGCAAAGAAGTGTCGCATTTACATTCATTTGAAGTGTAGACGAGGAATACATTACACTTCGCAAATCATATTATATCTTACCATGAAACATAGAAATGACATGCGATATCGCGTTTTAAGAAGCATCAGAAATCCATTGCTACGATACGTAGACATCTGCAAACGCTATTTCCTTGCAAGGAAGTGTCGCATTTACATTCATTTGAATCGTAGACGAGGAATGCATAACACTTCGCAATGAATATTATATCTTATCATGAAACATAGATATGAGATGCAATATCTCGTTTTAAGATGCATTTGATCTCTGTTGCTTCGATACGTAGACATCTGCAAACGCTACTTCCTTGCAAGGAAGTGTCGCATTTACATTCATTTGAAGTGTAGACGAGGAATACATAACACTCCGCAAATCATATTATATCTTACCATGAAACATTGAAATGAGATGCGATATCGCGTTTTAAGAATCATAAGAACTCTATTGCAACGATACGTAGACATCTGCAAACGCTATTTCCTTGCAAAGAAGTGTCGCATTTACATTCATTTGAAGTGTAGACGAGGAATACATAACACTTCGCAAATCATATTATATCTTACCATGAAACATAGAAATGACATGTGATATCGCGTTTTAGGAAGCATCAGAAATCCATTGCTACGATACGTAGACATCTGCAAACGCTATTTCCTTGCAAGGAAGTGTCGCATTTACATTCATTTGAAGTGTAGACGAGGAATACATAACACTCCGCAAATCATATTACACCATACCATGAAACATAGATATGAGATGCGATATCGCGTTTTAAGAATCATAAGAACTCTATTGCAACGATACGTAGACATCTGCAAACGCTATTTCCTTGCAAAGAAGTGTCGCATTTACATTCATTTGAAGTGTAGACGAGGAATACATTACACTTCGCAAATCATATTATATCTTACCATGAAACATAGAAATGACATGCGATATCGCGTTTTAAGAAGCATCAGAAATCCATTGCTACGATACGTAGACATCTGCAAACGCTATTTCCTTGCAAGGAAGTGTCGCATTTACATTCATTTGAATCGTAGACGAGGAATGCATAACACTTCGCAATGAATATTATATCTTATCATGAAACATAGATATGAGATGCAATATCTCGTTTTAAGAAGCATTTGATCTCTGTTGCTTCGATACGTAGACATCTGCAAACGCTACTTCCTTGCAAGGAAGTGTCGCATTTACATTCATTTGAAGTGTAGACGAGGAATACATAACACTCCGCAAATCATATTATATCTTACCATGAAACATTGAAATGAGATGCGATATCGCGTTTTAAGAATCATAAGAACTCTATTGCAACGATACGTAGACATCTGCAAACGCTATTTCCTTGCAAAGAAGTGTCGCATTTACATTCATTTGAAGTGTAGACGAGGAATACATAACACTTCGCAAATCATATTATATCTTACCATGAAACATAGAAATGACATGCGATATCGCGTTTTAGGAAGCATCAGAAATCCATTGCTACGATACGTAGACATCTGCAAACGCTATTTCCTTGCAAGGAAGTGTCGCATTTACATTCATTTGAAGTGTAGACGAGGAATACATAACACTCCGCAAATCATATTACACCATACCATGAAACATAGATATGAGATGCGATATCGCGTTTTAAGAATCATAAGAACTCTATTGCAACGATACGTAGACATCTGCAAACGCTATTTCCTTGCAAAGAAGTGTCGCATTTACATTCATTTGAAGTGTAGACGAGGAATACATTACACTTCGCAAATCATATTATGTCTTACCATGAAACATAGAAATGACATGCGATATCGCGTTTTAAGAAGCATCAGAAATCCATTGCTACGATACGTAGACATCTGCAAACGCTATTTCCTTGCAAGGAAGTGTCGCATTTACATTCATTTGAAGTGTAGACGAGGAATACATAACACTTCGCAAATCATACTATATCTTACCATGAAACATAGAAATGAGATGCGATATCGCGTTTTAAGAAGCATAAGAACTCTATTGCTACGATACGTAGACATCTGCAAACGCTATTTCCTTGCAAGGAAGTGTCGCATTTACATTCTTCTGAAGAGAATACGAGGTATACATAACACTTTACAATGAATATTATATCCTATCATGCAACATAGAAATGAGATGCGATATCGCGTTTTAAGAAGAATTAGAACTCTATCCCTACGATACGTAAACATCTGCAAACGCTATTTTCTAGCAAGGAAGTGTCGAATTTACATTCATTTGAATCGCAGACGAGGAATGCATAACACTTCGCACATCATATTATATCTCACAATGAAACATAGAAATGAGATGCGATATCGCGTTTTAAGAAGCATTAGAACACTATTGCTACGATACCTAGACATCTGCAGACGCTATTTCCTAGAAAGGAAGTGTCGCATTTACATTCATTTGAAGTGTAGACGAGGAATACATGACACTTCGCAAATCATATTATATCTTACCATGAAACATAGGAATGAGATGCGATATCGCGTTTTAAGAAGCATTAGAACTCTACTGCTACGATACGCAGACATCTGCAAACGCTATTTCCTAGCGAGGAAGTGTCGCAGTCACATTCATTTGAAGTGTAGACGAGGAATACATAACACTTCGCAAATCATATTATATCTTACCATGAAACATAGAAATGAGATGCGATAACGCGTTTTAAGAAGCATTAGAACTCTATTGCTACGATACGTAGACATCTGCAAACGCTATTTCCTTGCAAGGAAGTGTCGCATTTACATTCATTTGAATCGTAGACGAGGAATGCAAAACACTTCGCAATGAATATTATATCTTATCATGAAACATAGATATGAGATGCAATATCTCGTTTTAAGAAGCATTTGAACTCTATTGCTTCGATACGTGGACATCTGCAATCGCTATTTCCTTGCAAAGAAGTGTCGCATTTACATTCATTTGAAGTGTAGCCGAGGAATACATAACACTTCGCAAATCGTATTATATCTTACCATGAAACATAGAAATGAGATGCGATATCGCGTTTTAAGAATCATAAGAACTCTATTGCTACGATACGTAGACATCTGCAAACGCTATTTCCTTGCAAGGAAGTGTCGCATTTACATTCATTTGAAGTGTAGACGAGGAATACATAACACTCCGCAAATCATATTATATCTTACCATGAAACATAGAAATGAGATGCGATATCGCGTTTTAAGAATCATAAGAACTCTATTGCAACGATACGTAGACATCTGCAAACGCTATTTCCTTGCAAAGAAGTGTCGCATTTACATTCATTTGAAGTGTAGACGAGGAATACATTACACTTCGCAAATCATATTATATCTTACCATGAAACATAGAAATGACATGCGATATCGCGTTTTAAGAAGCATCAGAAATCCATTGCTACGATACGTAGACATCTGCAAACGCTATTTCCTTGCAAGGAAGTGTCGCATTTACATTCATTTGAATCGTAGACGAGGAATGCATAACACTTCGCAATGAATATTATATCTTATCATGAAACATAGATATGAGATGCAATATCTCGTTTTAAGATGCATTTGATCTCTGTTGCTTCGATACGTAGACATCTGCAAACGCTACTTCCTTGCAAGGAAGTGTCGCATTTACATTCATTTGAAGTGTAGACGAGGAATACATAACACTCCGCAAATCATATTATATCTTACCATGAAACATTGAAATGAGATGCGATATCGCGTTTTAAGAATCATAAGAACTCTATTGCAACGATACGTAGACATCTGCAAACGCTATTTCCTTGCAAAGAAGTGTCGCATTTACATTCATTTGAAGTGTAGACGAGGAATACATAACACTTCGCAAATCATATTATATCTTACCATGAAACATAGAAATGACATGTGATATCGCGTTTTAGGAAGCATCAGAAATCCATTGCTACGATACGTAGACATCTGCAAACGCTATTTCCTTGCAAGGAAGTGTCGCATTTACATTCATTTGAAGTGTAGACGAGGAATACATAACACTCCGCAAATCATATTACACCATACCATGAAACATAGATATGAGATGCGATATCGCGTTTTAAGAATCATAAGAACTCTATTGCAACGATACGTAGACATCTGCAAACGCTATTTCCTTGCAAAGAAGTGTCGCATTTACATTCATTTGAAGTGTAGACGAGGAATACATTACACTTCGCAAATCATATTATATCTTACCATGAAACATAGAAATGACATGCGATATCGCGTTTTAAGAAGCATCAGAAATCCATTGCTACGATACGTAGACATCTGCAAACGCTATTTCCTTGCAAGGAAGTGTCGCATTTACATTCATTTGAATCGTAGACGAGGAATGCATAACACTTCGCAATGAATATTATATCTTATCATGAAACATAGATATGAGATGCAATATCTCGTTTTAAGAAGCATTTGATCTCTGTTGCTTCGATACGTAGACATCTGCAAACGCTACTTCCTTGCAAGGAAGTGTCGCATTTACATTCATTTGAAGTGTAGACGAGGAATACATAACACTCCGCAAATCATATTATATCTTACCATGAAACATTGAAATGAGATGCGATATCGCGTTTTAAGAATCATAAGAACTCTATTGCAACGATACGTAGACATCTGCAAACGCTATTTCCTTGCAAAGAAGTGTCGCATTTACATTCATTTGAAGTGTAGACGAGGAATACATAACACTTCGCAAATCATATTATATCTTACCATGAAACATAGAAATGACATGCGATATCGCGTTTTAGGAAGCATCAGAAATCCATTGCTACGATACGTAGACATCTGCAAACGCTATTTCCTTGCAAGGAAGTGTCGCATTTACATTCATTTGAAGTGTAGACGAGGAATACATAACACTCCGCAAATCATATTACACCATACCATGAAACATAGATATGAGATGCGATATCGCGTTTTAAGAATCATAAGAACTCTATTGCAACGATACGTAGACATCTGCAAACGCTATTTCCTTGCAAAGAAGTGTCGCATTTACATTCATTTGAAGTGTAGACGAGGAATACATTACACTTCGCAAATCATATTATGTCTTACCATGAAACATAGAAATGACATGCGATATCGCGTTTTAAGAAGCATCAGAAATCCATTGCTACGATACGTAGACATCTGCAAACGCTATTTCCTTGCAAGGAAGTGTCGCATTTACATTCATTTGAAGTGTAGACGAGGAATACATAACACTTCGCAAATCATACTATATCTTACCATGAAACATAGAAATGAGATGCGATATCGCGTTTTAAGAAGCATAAGAACTCTATTGCTACGATACGTAGACATCTGCAAACGCTATTTCCTTGCAAGGAAGTGTCGCATTTACATTCTTCTGAAGAGAATACGAGGTATACATAACACTTTACAATGAATATTATATCCTATCATGCAACATAGAAATGAGATGCGATATCGCGTTTTAAGAAGAATTAGAACTCTATCCCTACGATACGTAAACATCTGCAAACGCTATTTTCTAGCAAGGAAGTGTCGAATTTACATTCATTTGAATCGCAGACGAGGAATGCATAACACTTCGCACATCATATTATATCTCACAATGAAACATAGAAATGAGATGCGATATCGCGTTTTAAGAAGCATTAGAACACTATTGCTACGATACCTAGACATCTGCAGACGCTATTTCCTAGAAAGGAAGTGTCGCATTTACATTCATTTGAAGTGTAGACGAGGAATACATGACACTTCGCAAATCATATTATATCTTACCATGAAACATAGGAATGAGATGCGATATCGCGTTTTAAGAAGCATTAGAAATCTATTGCTACGATACGTAGACATCTGCAAACGCTATTTCCTTGCAAGGAAGTGTCGCATTAACATTCATTTGAAGTGTAGACGAGGAATACATCACACTTCGCAAATCATATTATATCTTACCATGAAACATAGAAATGACATGCGATATCGCGTTTTAAGAAGCATCAGAAATCCATTGCTACGATACGTAGACATCTGCAAACGCTATTTCCTTGCAAGGAAGTGTCGCTTTTACATTCATTTGAATCGTAGACGAGGAATGCATAACACTTCGCAATGAATATTATATCTTATCATGAAACATAGATATGAGATGCAATATCTCGTTTTAAGAAGCATTTGAACTCTATTGCTTCGATACGTAGACATCTGCAAACACTATTTCCTAGCGAGGAAGTGTCGCATTCACATTCATTTGAAGTGTAGACGAGGAATACATAACACTTCGCAAATCATATTGTATCTTACCATGAAACATAGAAATGAGATGCGATATCGCGTTCTAAGAAGCATTAGAACACTACTGCTACGATAGGTAGACATTTGCAAACGCTATTTCCTTGCAAGGAAGTGTCGCATTTGCATTCATTTGAAGTGTAGAAGAGGAATACATAACACTCCGCAAATCATATTATATCTTACCATGAAACATAGAAATGAGATGCGATATCGCGTTTTAAGAATCATAAGAACTCTATTGCTACGATACGTAGACATCTGCAAACGCTATTTCCTTGCAAGGAAGTGTCGCATTTACATTCATTTGAAGTGTAGACGAGGAATACATAACACTTCGCAAATCATATTACATCTTACCGTGAAACATAGAAATGAGATGCGATATCGCGTTTTAAGAATCATAAGATCTCTACTGCTACGATACGTAGACATCTGCAATCGCTATTTTCTTGCAAAGAAGTGTCGCATTTGCATTCATTTGAAGTGTAGCCGAGGAATACATAACACTTCGCAAATCGCATTAAATCTTACCATGAAACATAGAAATGAGATGCGATATCGCGTATTAAGAAGCATTAGAACTCTATTGCTACGATCCGTAGACATCTGCAAACGCTACTTCCTTGCAAGGAAGTGTCGCATTTACATTCATTTGAAGTGTAGACGAGGAATACATAACACTCCGCAAATCATATTATATCTTACCATGAAACATAGAAATGAGACGCGATATCGCGTTTTAAGAATCATAAGAACTCTATTGCAACGATACGTAGACATCTGCAAACGCTATTTCCTTGCAAAGAAGTGTCGCATTTACATTCATTTGAAGTGTAGACGAGGAATACATAACACTTCGCAAATCATATTATATCTTACCATGAAACATAGAAATGAGATGCGATATCGCGTTTTAAGAATCATAAGAACTCTATTGCTACGATACGTAGACATCTGCAAACGCTATTTCCTTGCAAGGAAGTGTCGCATTTACATTCATTTGAAGTGTAGACGAGGAATACATAACACTTCGCAAATCATATTATATCTTACCATGAAACATAGAAATGAGATGCGATATCGCGTTTTAAGAATCATAAGAACTCTATTGCTACGATACGTAGACATCTGCAAACGCTATTTCCTTGCAAGGAAGTGTCGCATTTACATTCATCTGATCGTAGACGAGGAATGCATAACACTTCGCAAATCATATTGTATCTTACCATGAAACATACAAATGAGATGCGATATCGCGTTTTAAGAAGCATTAGAACTCTACTGCTACGATACGCAGACATCTGCAAACGCTATTTCCTAGCGAGGAAGTGTCACATTCACATTCATTTGAAGTGTAGACGAGGAGTACATAACACTTCGCAAATCATATTATATCTTACCATGAAACATAGAAATGAGATGCGATATCGCGTTTTAAGAAGCATTAGAACTCTATTGCTACGATACGTAGACATCTGCAAACGCTATTTCCTTGCAAGGAAGTGTCGCATTTACATTCATCTGAATCGTAGACGAGGAATGCATAACATTTCGCAATGAATATTATATCTTATAATGAAACATATATATGAGATGCAATATCTCGTTCTAAGAAGCATTTGAACTCTATTGCTTCTATACATAGACATCTGCAAACACTATTTCCTAGCGAGGAAGTGTCGCATTCACATTCATTTGAAGTGTAGACGAGGAATACATAACACTTCGCAAATCATATTGTATCTTACCATGAAACATAGAAATGAGATGCGATATCGCGTTCTAAGAAGCATTAGAACACTACTGCTGCGATAGGTAGACATTTGCAAACGCTATTTCCTTGCAAGGTAGTGTCGCATTTGCATTCATTTGAAGTGTAGAAGAGGAATACATAACACTCCGCAAATCATATTATATCTTACCATGAAACATAGAAATGAGATGCGATATCGCGTTTTAAGAATCATAAGAACTCTATTGCTACGATACGTAGACATCTGCAAACGCTATTTCCTTGCAAGGAAGTGTCGCATTTACATTCATTTGAAGTGTAGACGAGGAATACATAACACTTCGCATTGAATATTATATCTTATCATGAAACATAGATATGAGATGCAATATCTCGTTTTAAGAAGCATTTGAACTCTATTGCTTCGATACGTAGACATCTGCAAACGCTATTTCCTTGCAAGTAAGTGTCGCATTTACATTCATTTGATGTGTAGACGAGGAATACATAACACTTCGCAAATCATATTATTTCTTACCATGAAACATAGAAATGAGATGCGATATCGCGTTTTAAGAAGCATTAGAACTCTACTGCTACGATACGCAGACATCTGCAAACGCTATTTCCTAGCGAGGAAGTGTCGCAGTCACATTCATTTGAAGTGTAGACGAGGAATACATAACACTTCGCAAATCATATTATATCTTACCATGAAACATAGAAATGAGATGCGATAACGCGTTTTAAGAAGCATTAGAACTCTATTGCTACGATACGTAGACATCTGCAAACGCTATTTCCTTGCAAGGAAGTGTCGCATTTACATTCATTTGAATCGTAGACGAGGAATGCAAAACACTTCGCAATGAATATTATATCTTATCATGAAACATAGATATGAGATGCAATATCTCGTTTTAAGAAGCATTTGAACTCTATTGCTTCGATACGTGGACATCTGCAATCGCTATTTCCTTGCAAAGAAGTGTCGCATTTACATTCATTTGAAGTGTAGCCGAGGAATACATAACACTTCGCAAATCGTATTATATCTTACCATGAAACATAGAAATGAGATGCGATATCGCGTTTTAAGAATCATAAGAACTCTATTGCTACGATACGTAGACATCTGCAAACGCTATTTCCTTGCAAGGAAGTGTCGCATTTACATTCATTTGAAGTGTAGACGAGGAATACATAACACTCCGCAAATCATATTATATCTTACCATGAAACATAGAAATGAGATGCGATATCGCGTTTTAAGAATCATAAGAACTCTATTGCAACGATACGTAGACATCTGCAAACGCTATTTCCTTGCAAAGAAGTGTCGCATTTACATTCATTTGAAGTGTAGACGAGGAATACATTACACTTCGCAAATCATATTATATCTTACCATGAAACATAGAAATGACATGCGATATCGCGTTTTAAGAAGCATCAGAAATCCATTGCTACGATACGTAGACATCTGCAAACGCTATTTCCTTGCAAGGAAGTGTCGCATTTACATTCATTTGAATCGTAGACGAGGAATGCATAACACTTCGCAATGAATATTATATCTTATCATGAAACATAGATATGAGATGCAATATCTCGTTTTAAGAAGCATTTGATCTCTGTTGCTTCGATACGTAGACATCTGCAAACGCTACTTCCTTGCAAGGAAGTGTCGCATTTACATTCATTTGAAGTGTAGACGAGGAATACATAACACTCCGCAAATCATATTATATCTTACCATGAAACATTGAAATGAGATGCGATATCGCGTTTTAAGAATCATAAGAACTCTATTGCAACGATACGTAGACATCTGCAAACGCTATTTCCTTGCAAAGAAGTGTCGCATTTACATTCATTTGAAGTGTAGACGAGGAATACATAACACTTCGCAAATCATATTATATCTTACCATGAAACATAGAAATGACATGCGATATCGCGTTTTAGGAAGCATCAGAAATCCATTGCTACGATACGTAGACATCTGCAAACGCTATTTCCTTGCAAGGAAGTGTCGCATTTACATTCATTTGAAGTGTAGACGAGGAATACATAACACTCCGCAAATCATATTACACCATACCATGAAACATAGATATGAGATGCGATATCGCGTTTTAAGAATCATAAGAACTCTATTGCAACGATACGTAGACATCTGCAAACGCTATTTCCTTGCAAAGAAGTGTCGCATTTACATTCATTTGAAGTGTAGACGAGGAATACATTACACTTCGCAAATCATATTATATCTTACCATGAAACATAGAAATGACATGCGATATCGCGTTTTAAGAAGCATCAGAAATCCATTGCTACGATACGTAGACATCTGCAAACGCTATTTCCTTGCAAGGAAGTGTCGCATTTACATTCATTTGAATCGTAGACGAGGAATGCATAACACTTCGCAATCAATATTATATCTTATCATGAAACATAGATATGAGATGCAATATCTCGTTTTAAGAAGCATTTGATCTCTGTTGCTTCGATACGTAGACATCTGCAAACGCTACTTCCTTGCAAGGAAGTGTCGCATTTACATTCATTTGAAGTGTAGACGAGGAATACATAACACTCCGCAAATCATATTATATCTTACCATGAAACATTGAAATGAGATGCGATATCGCGTTTTAAGAATCATAAGAACTCTATTGCAACGATACGTAGACATCTGCAAACGCTATTTCCTTGCAAAGAAGTGTCGCATTTACATTCATTTGAAGTGTAGACGAGGAATACATAACACTTCGCAAATCATATTATATCTTACCATGAAACATAGAAATGACATGCGATATCGCGTTTTAAGAAGCATCAGAAATCCATTGCTACGATACGTAGACATCTGCAAACGCTATTTCCTTGCAAGGAAGTGTCGCATTTACATTCATTTGAATCGTAGACGAGGAATGCCTAACACTTCGCAATGAATATTATATCTTATCATGAAACATAGATATGAGATGCAATATCTCGTTTTAAGAAGCATTTGATCTCTATTGCTTCGATACGTAGACATCTGCAAACGCTATTTCCTTGCAAGGAAGTGTCGCATTTACATTCATTTGAATCGTAGACGAGGAATGCATAACACTTCGCAATGAATATTATATCTTATCATGAAACATAGATATGAGATGCAATATCTCGTTTTAAGCAGCATTTGAACTCTATTGCTTCGATACGTAGACATCTGCAAACACTATTTCCTAGCGAGGAAGTGTCGCATTCACATTCATTTGAAGTGTAGACGAGGAATACATAACACTTCGCAAATCGTATTATATCTTACCATGAAACATAGAAATGAGATGCGATATCGCGTTTTAAGAAGCATTAGAACTCTATTGCTTCGATACGTAGACACCTGCAAACGCTATTTCCTTGCAAAGAAGTGTCGCATTTACATTCATTTGAAGTGTGGACGAGGAATACATAACACTTCGCAAATCATATTATATCTTACCATGAAACATAGAAATGACATGCGATATCGCGTTTTAAGAAGCATCAGAAATCCATTGCTACGATACGTAGACATCTGCAAACGCTATTTCCTTGCAAGGAAGTGTCGCATTTGCATTCATTTGAAGTGTAGAAGAGGAATACATAACACTCCGCAAATCATATTATATCTTACCATGAAACATAGAAATGAGATGCGATATCGCGTTTTAAGAATCATAAGAACTCTATTGCTACGATACGTAGACATCTGCAAACGCTATTTACTTGCAAGGAAGTGTCGCATTTACATTCATTTGAAGTGTAGACGAGGAATACATAACACCTCGCAAATCATATTATATCTTACCATGAAACATTGAAATGAGATGCGATATCGCGTTTTAAGAATCATAAGAACTCTATTGCAACGATACGTAGACATCTGCAAACGCTATTTCCTTGCAAAGAAGTGTCGCATTTACATTCATTTGAAGTGTAGACGAGGAATACATAACACTTCGCAAATCATATTATATCTTACCATGAAACATAGAAATGACATGCGATATCGCGTTTTAAGAAGCATCAGAAATCCATTGCTACGATACGTAGACATCTGCAAACGCTATTTCCTTGCAAGGAAGTGTCGCATTTACATTCATTTGAATCGTAGACGAGGAATGCCTAACACTTCGCAATGAATATTATATCTTATCATGAAACATAGATATGAGATGCAATATCTCGTTTTAAGAAGCATTTGAACTCTATTGCTTCGATACGTAGACATCTGCAAACACTATTTCCTAGCGAGGAAGTGTCGCATTCACATTCATTTGAATCGTAGACGAGGAATGCAAAACACTTCGCAATGAATATTATATCTTATCATGAAACATAGATACGAGATGCAATATCTCGTTTTAAGAAGCATTTGAACTCTATTGCTTCGATACGTGGACATCTGCAATCGCTATTTCCTTGCAAAGAAGTGTCGCATTTACATTCATTTGAAGTGTAGCCGAGGAATACATAACACTTCGCAAATCGTATTATATCTTACCATGAAACATAGAAATGTGATGCGATATCGCGTTTTAAGAAGCATTAGAACTCTATTGCTACGATACGTAGACATCTGCAAACGCTATTTCCTTGCAAGGAAGTGTCGCATTTACATTCATTTGAATCGTAGACGAGGAATGCATAACACTTCGCAATGAATATTATATCTTATCATGAAACATAGATATGAGATGCAATATCTCGTTTTAAGAAGCATTTGAACTCTATTGCTTCGATACGTAGACATCTGCAAACACTATTTCCTAGCGAGGAAGTGTCGCATTCACATTCATTTGAAGTGTAGACGAGGAATACATAACACTTCGCAAATCATATTGTATCTTACCATGAAACATAGAAATGAGATGCGATATCGCGTTCTAAGAAGCATTAGAACACTACTGCTACGATAGGTAGACATTTGCAAACGCTATTTCCTTGCAAGGAAGTGTCGCATTTACATTCATTTGAAGTGTAGACGAGGAATACATAACACTTCGCAAATCATATTATATCTTACCATGAAACATAGAAATGAGATGCGATATCGCGTTTTAAGAAGCATCAGAAATCCATTGCTACGATACGTAGACATCTGCAAACGCTATTTCCTTGCAAGAAAGTGTCGCATTTACATTCATTTGAAGCGTAGACGACGGATACATAACACTTCGCAAATCATATTACACCATACCATGAAACATAGAAATGAGATGCAATATCGCGTTTTAAGAATCATAAGAACTCTATTGCTACGATACGTAGACATCTGCAAACGCTATTTCCTTGCAAGGAAGTGACGCATTTACATTCATTTGAAGCGTGGACGAGGAATACATGACACTTCGCAAATCATATTATACCTTACCATGGAACATAGAAATGAGATGCGATATCGCGTTTTAAGAAGCATCAGAAATCCATTGGTACGATACGTAGACATCTGCAAACGCTATTTCCTTGCAAGGAAGTGTCGCATTTACATTCATCTGAATCGTAGACGAGGAATGCATGACACTTCGCAAATCATATTATATCTTACCATGAAACATAGAAGTGATATGCGATATCGCGTTTTAAGAAGCATTAGAACTCTACTGCTACGATACGCATACATCTGCAAACGCTATTCCCTAGCCAGGAAGTGTCGCATTCACATTCATTTGAAGTGTAGACGAGGAATACATAACATTTCGCAAATCATATTGTATCTTACCATGAAACATAGGAATGAGATGCGATATCGCGTTTTAAGAAGCATTAGAACTCTATTGCTACGATACGTAGACATCTGCAAACGCTATTTCCTAGCGAGGAAGTGTCGCATTCACATTCATTTGAAGTGTATACGAGGAATACATAACACTTCGCAAATCATATTATATCTTACCATGAAACATAGAAATGAGATGCGATATCGCGTTTTAAGAAGCATCAGAAATCCATTGCTACGATACGTAGACATCTGCAAACGCTATTTCCTTGCAAGAAAGTGTCGCATTTACATTCATTTGAAGCGTAGACGACGGATACATAACACTTCGCAAATCATATTACACCATACCATGAAACATAGAAATGAGATGCAATATCGCGTTTTAAGAATCATAAGAACTCTATTGCTACGATACGTAGACATCTGCAAACGCTATTTCCTTGCAAGGAAGTGTCGCATTTACATTCATTTGAGCGTAGGCGACGGTTACATAACACTTCGCAAATCATATTACACCATACCATGAAACATAGAAATGAGATGCAATATCGCGTTTTATGAATCATAAGAACTCTATTGCTACGATACGTAGACATCTGCAAACGCTATTTCCTTGCAAGGAAGTGTCGCATTCACATTCATTTGAAGTGTAGACGAGGAATACATAACACTTCGCAAATCATATTATATCTTACCATGAAACATAGGAATGAGATGCGATATCGCGTTTTAAGAAGCATTAGAACTCTATTGCTACGATACGTAGACATCTGCAAACGCTATTTCCTTGCAAGGAAGTGTCGCATTCACATTCATTTGAAGTGTAGACGAGGAATACATAACATTTCGCAAATCATATTGTATCTTACCATGAAACATAGAAATGAGATGCGATATAGCGTTTTAAGAAGCATTAGAACTCTACTGCTACGATACGCATACATCTGCAAACGCTATTTCCTAGCGAGGAAGTGTCGCATTCACATTCATTTGAAGTGTAGACGAGGAATACATAACACTTCGCAAATCATATTATATCTTACCATGAAACATAGAAATGAGATGCGATATCGCGTTTTAAGAAGCATCAGAAATCCATTGCTACGATACGTAGACATCTGCAAACGCTATTTCCTTGCAAGAAAGTGTCGCATTTACATTCATTTGAGCGTAGACGACGGATACATAACACTTCGCAAATCATATTACACCATACCATGAAACATAGAAATGAGATGCAATATCGCGTTTTAAGAATCATAAGAACTCTATTGCTACGATACGTAGACATCTGCAAACGCTATTTCCTTGCAAGGAAGTGTCGCATTTACATTCATTTGAAGCGTGGACGAGGAATACATGACACTTCGCAAATCATATTATACCTTACCATGGAACATAGAAATGAGATGCGATATCACGTTTTAAGAAGCATCAGAAATCCATTGGTACGATACGTAGACATCTGCAAACGCTATTTCCTTGCAAGGAAGTGTCGCATTTACATTCATCTGAATCGTAGACGAGGAATGCATGACACTTCGCAAATCATATTATATCTTACCATGAAACATAGAAGTGATATGCGATATCGCGTTTTAAGAAGCATTAGAACTCTACTGCTACGATACGCATACATCTGCAAACGCTATTCCCTAGCGAGGAAGTGTCGCATTCACATTCATTTGAAGTGTAGACGAGGAATACATAACACTTCGCAAATCATATTATATCTTACCATGAAACATAGGAATGAGATGCGATATCGCGTTTTAAGAAGCATTAGAACTCTATTGCTACGATATGTAGACATCTGCAAACGCTATTTCCTTGCAAGGAAGTGTCGCATTTACATTCATTTGAAGTGTGGACGAGGAATACATAACACTTCGCAAATCATATTATATCTTACCATGAAACATAGAAATGACATGCGATATCGCGTTTTAAGAAGCATCAGAAATCCATTGCTACGATACGTAGACATCTGCAAACGCTATTTCCTTGCAAGGAAGTGTCGCATTTGCATTCATTTGAAGTGTAGAAGAGGAATACATAACACTCCGCAAATCATATTATATCTTACCATGAAACATAGAAATGAGATGCGATATCGCGTTTTAAGAATCATAAGAACTCTATTGCTACGATACGTAGACATCTGCAAACGCTATTTACTTGCAAGGAAGTGTCGCATTTACATTCATTTGAAGTGTAGACGAGGAATACATAACACCTCGCAAATCATATTATATCTTACCATGAAACATAGAAATGAGATGCGATATCGCGTTTTAAGAATCATAAGATCTCTACTGCTACGATACGTAGACATCTGCAAACGCTATTTCCTTGCAAGGAAGTGTCGCATTTACATTCATTTGAATCGTAGACGAGGAATGCATAACACTTCGCAATGAATATTATATCTTATCATGAAACATAGATATGAGATGCAATATCTCGTTTTAAGAAGCATTTGAACTCTATTGCTTCGATACGTAGACATCTGCAAACACTATTTCCTAGCGAGGAAGTGTCGCATTCACATTCATTTGAATCGTAGACGAGGAATGCAAAACACTTCGCAATGAATATTATATCTTATCATGAAACATAGATACGAGATGCAATATCTCGTTTTAAGAAGCATTTGAACTCTATTGCTTCGATACGTGGACATCTGCAATCGCTATTTCCTTGCAAAGAAGTGTCGCAATTACATTCGTTTGAAGTGTAGCCGAGGAATACATAACACTTCGCAAATCGTATTATATCTTACCATGAAACATAGAAATGTGATGCGATATCGCGTTTTAAGAAGCATTAGAACTCTATTGCTACGATACGTAGACATCTGCAAACGCTATTTCCTTGCAAGGAAGTGTCGCATTTACATTCATTTGAATCGTAGACGAGGAATGCATAACACTTCGCAAATCATATTATATCTTACCATGAAACATAGAAATGAGATGCGATATCGCGTTTTAAGAAGCATCAGAAATCCATTGCTACGATACGTAGACATCTGCAAACGCTATTTCCTTGCAAGAAAGTGTCGCATTTACATTCATTTGAAGCGTAGACGACGGATACATAACACTTCGCAAATCATATTACACCATACCATGAAACATAGAAATGAGATGCAATATCGCGTTTTAAGAATCATAAGAACTCTATTGCTACGATACGTAGACATCTGCAAACGCTATTTCCTTGCAAGGAAGTGACGCATTTACATTCATTTGAAGCGTGGACGAGGAATACATGACACTTCGCAAATCATATTATACCTTACCATGGAAAATAGAAATGAGATGCGATATCGCGTTTTAAGAAGCATCAGAAATCCATTGGTACGATACGTAGACATCTGCAAACGCTATTTCCTTGCAAGGAAGTGTCGCATTTACATTCATCTGAATCGTAGACGAGGAATGCATGACACTTCGCAAATCATATTATATCTTACCATGAAACATAGAAGTGAAATGCGATATCGCGTTTTAAGAAGCATTAGAACTCTACTGCTACGATACGCATACATCTGCAAACGCTATTCCCTAGCGAGGAAGTGTCGCATTTACATTCATTTGAAGCGTAGACGACGGATACATAACACTTCGCAAATCATATTACACCATACCATGAAACATAGAAATGAGATGCAATATCGCGTTTTAAGAATCATAAGAACTCTATTGCTACGATACGTAGACATCTGCAAACGCTATTTCCTTGCAAGGAAGTGACGCATTTACATTCATTTGAAGCGTGGACGAGGAATACATGACACTTCGCAAATCATATTATACCTTACCATGGAACATAGAAATGAGATGCGATATCGCGTTTTAAGAAGCATCAGAAATCCATTGGTACGATACGTAGACATCTGCAAACGCTATTTCCTTGCAAGGAAGTGTCGCATTTACATTCATCTGAATCGTAGACGAGGAATGCATGACACTTCGCAAATCATATTATATCTTACCATGAAACATAGAAGTGATATGCGATATCGCGTTTTAAGAAGCATTAGAACTCTACTGCTACGATACGCATACATCTGCAAACGCTATTCCCTAGCGAGGAAGTGTCGCATTCACATTCATTTGAAGTGTAGACGAGGAATACATAACACTTCGCAAATCATATTACATCTTACCATGAAACATAGGAATGAGATGCGATATCGCGTTTTAAGAAGCATTAGAACTCTATTGCTACGATACGTAGACATCTGCAAACGCTATTTCCTTGCAAGGAAGTGTCGCATTTACATTCATTTGAATCGTAGACGAGGAATGCATAACACTTCGCAATGAATATTATATCTTATCATGAAACATAGATATGAGATGCAATATCTCGTTTTAAGAAGCATTTGAACTCTATTGCTTCGATTCGTAGGCATCTGCAAACGCTTTTTCCTTGCAAGGAAGTGTCGCATTTACATTCATTTGAAGCGTGGACGAGGAATACATGACACTTCGCAAATCATATTATACCTTACCATGGAACATAGAAATGAGATGCGATATCGCGTTTTAAGAAGCATCAGAAATCCATTGGTACGATACGTAGACATCTGCAAACGCTATTTCCTTGCAAGGAAGTGTCGCATTTACATTCATCTGAATCGTAGACGAGGAATGCATGACACTTCGCAAATCATATTATATCTTACCATGAAACATAGAAGTGATATGCGATATCGCGTTTTAAGAAGCATTAGAACTCTACTGCTACGATACGCATACATCTGCAAACGCTATTCCCTAGCCAGGAAGTGTCGCGTTCACATTCATTTGAAGTGTAGACGAGGAATACATAACATTTCGCAAATCATATTGTATCTTACCATGAAACATAGGAATGAGATGCGATATCGCGTTTTAAGAAGCATTAGAACTCTATTGCTACGATACGTAGACATCTGCAAACGCTATTTCCTAGCGAGGAAGTGTCGCATTCACATTCATTTGAAGTGTAGACGAGGAATACATAACACTTCGCAAATCATATTATATCTTACCATGAAACATAGAAATGAGATGCGATATCGCGTTTTAAGGAGCATCAGAAATCCATTGCTACGATACGTAGACATCTGCAAACGCTATTTCCTTGCAAGAAAGTGTCGCATTTACATTCATTTGAAGCGTAGACGACGGATACATAACACTTCGCAAATCATATTACACCATACCATGAAACATAGAAATGAGATGCAATATCGCGTTTTAAGAATCATAAGAACTCTATTGCTACGATACGTAGACATCTGCAAACGCTATTTCCTTGCAAGGAAGTGTCGCATTTACATTCATTTGAGCGTAGGCGACGGTTACATAACACTTCGCAAATCATATTACACCATACCATGAAACATAGAAATGAGATGCAATATCGCGTTTTATGAATCATAAGAACTCTATTGCTACGATACGTAGACATCTGCAAACGCTATTTCCTTGCAAGGAAGTGTCGCATTCACATTCATTTGAAGTGTAGACGAGGAATACATAACACTTCGCAAATCATATTATATCTTACCATGAAACATAGGAATGAGATGCGATATCGCGTTTTAAGAAGCATTAGAACTCTATTGCTACGATACGTAGACATCTGCAAACGCTATTTCCTTGCAAGGAAGTGTCGCATTCACATTCATTTGAAGTGTAGACGAGGAATACATAACATTTCGCAAATCATATTGTATCTTACCATGAAACATAGAAATGAGATGCGATATCGCGTTTTAAGAAGCATCAGAAATCCATTGCTACGATACGTAGACATCTGCAAACGCTATTTCCTTGCAAGAAAGTGTCGCATTTACATTCATTTGAGCGTAGACGACGGATACATAACACTTCGCAAATCATATTACACCATACCATGAAACATAGAAATGAGATGCAATATCGCGTTTTAAGAATCATAAGAACTCTATTGCTACGATACGTAGACATCTGCAAACGCTATTTCCTTGCAAGGAAGTGTCGCATTTACATTCATTTGAAGCGTGGACGAGGAATACATGACACTTCGCAAATCATATTATACCTTACCATGGAACATAGAAATGAGATGCGATATCACGTTTTAAGAAGCATCAGAAATCCATTGGTACGATACGTAGACATCTGCAAACGCTATTTCCTTGCAAGGAAGTGTCGCATTTACATTCATCTGAATCGCAGACGAGGAATGCATGACACTTCGCAAATCATATTATATCTTACCATGAAACATAGAAGTGATATGCGATATCGCGTTTTAAGAAGCATTAGAACTCTACTGCTACGATACGCATACATCTGCAAACGCTATTCCCTAGCGAGGAAGTGTCGCATTCACATTCATTTGAAGTGTAGACGAGGAATACATAACACTTCGCAAATCATATTATATCTTACCATGAAACATAGGAATGAGATGCGATATCGCGTTTTAAGAAGCATTAGAACTCTATTGCTACGATATGTAGACATCTGCAAACGCTATTTCCTTGCAAGGAAGTGTCGCATTTACATTCATTTGAATCGTAGACGAGGAATGCATAACACTTCGCAATGAATATTATATCTTATCATGAAACATAGATATGAGATGCAATATCTCGTTTTAAGAAGCATTTGAACTCTATTGCTTCGATACGTAGACATCTGCAAACGCTATTTCCTAGCGAGGAAGTATCGCATTCACATTCATTTGAAGTGTAGACGAGGAATACATAACATTTCGCAAATCATATTGTATCTTACCATGAAACATAGAAATGAGATGCGATATAGCGTTTTAAGAAGCATTAGAACTCTACTGCTACGATACGCATACATCTGCAAACACTATTTCCTAGCGAGGAAGTGTCGCATTCACATTCATTTGAATCGTAGACGAGGAGTGCATAACACTTCGCAATGAATATTATATCTTATCATGAAACATAGATATTAGATGCAATATCTCGTTTTAAGAAGCATTTGAACTCTATTGCTTCGATACGTGGACATCTGCAATCGCTATTTCCTTGCAAAGAAGTGTCGCATTTACATTCATTTGAAGTGTAGCCGAGGAATACATAACACTTCGCAAATCGTATTATATCTTACCATGAAACATAGAAATGAGATGCGATATCGCGTTTTAAGAAGCATTAGAACTCTATTGCTACGATACGTAGACATCTGCAAACGCTATTTCCTTGCAAGGAAGTGTCGCATTTACATTCATTTGAATCGTAGACGAGGAATGCATAACACTTCGCAATGAATATTATATCTTATCATGAAACATAGATATGAGATGCAATATCTCGTTTTAAGAAGCATTTGAACTCTATTGCTTCGATACGTAGACATCTGCAAACGCTATTTCCTTGCAAGGAAGTGTCGCATTTACATTCATTTGAATCGTAGGCGAGGAATGCATAACACTTCGCAATGAATATTATATCTTATCATGAAACATAGATATGAGATGCAATATCTCGTTTTAAGAAGAATTTGAACTCTATTGCTTCGATACGTAGACATCTGCAAACGCTATTTCCTAGCGAGGAAGTGTCGCATTCACATTCATTTGAAGTGTAGACGAGGAATACATAACATTTCGCAAATCATATTGTATCTTACCATGAAACATAGAAATGAGATGCGATATAGCGTTTTAAGAAGCATTAGAACTCTACTGCTACGATACGCATACATCTGCAAACGCTATTTCCTAGCGAGGAAGTGTCGCATTCACATTCATTTGAAGTGTAGACGAGGAATACATAACACTTCGCAAATCATATTATATCTTACCATGAAACATAGGAATGAGATGCGATATCGCGTTTTAAGAAGCATTAGAACTCTATTGCTACGATACGTAGACATCTGCAAACGCTATTTCCTTGCAAGGAAGTGTCGCATTCACATTCATTTGAAGTGTAGACGAGGAATACATAACATTTCGCAAATCATATTGTATCTTACCATGAAACATAGAAATGAGATGCGATATCGCGTTTTAAGAAGCATTAGAACTCTATTGCTACGATACGTAGACATCTGCAAACGCTATTTCCTAGCGAGGAAGTGTCGCATTCACATTCATTTGAAGTGTAGACGAGGAATACATAACACTTCGCAAATCATATTATATCTTACCATGAAACATAGAAATGAGATGCGATATCGCGTTTTAAGAAGCATCAGAAATCCATTGCTACGATACGTAGACATCTGCAAACGCTATTTCCTTGCAAGAAAGTGTCGCATTTACATTCATTTGAGCGTAGACGACGGATACATAACACTTCGCAAATCATATTACACCATACCATGAAACATAGAAATGAGATGCAATATCGCGTTTTAAGAATCATAAGAACTCTATTGCTACGATACGTAGACATCTGCAAACGCTATTTCCTTGCAAGGAAGTGTCGCATTTACATTCATTTGAAGCGTGGACGAGGAATACATGACACTTCGCAAATCATATTATACCTTGCCATGGAACATAGAAATGAGATGCGATATCGCGCTTTAAGAAGCATCAGAAATCCATTGGTACGATACGTAGACATCTGCAAACGCTATTTCCTTGCAAGGAAGTGTCGCATTTACATTCATCTGATCGTAGACGAGGAATGCATAACACTTCGCAATTCATATTGTATCTTACCATGAAACATACAAATGAGATGCGATATCGCGTTTTAAGAAGCATTAGAACTCTACTGCTACGATACGCAGACATCTGCAAACGCTATTTCCTAGCGAGGAAGTGTCACATTCACATTCATTTGAAGTGTAGACGAGGAATACATAACACTTCGCAAATCATATTATATCTTACCATGAAACATAGAAATGAGATGCGATATCGCGTTTTAAGAAGCATTAGAACTCTATTGCTACGATACGTAGACATCTGCAAAAGCTATTTCCTTGCAAGGAAGTGTCGCATTTACATTCATCTGAATCGTAGACGAGGAATGCATAACACTTCGCAATGAATATTATATCTTATCATGAAACATATATATGAGATGCAATATCTCGTTTTAAGAAGCATTTGAACTCTATTGCTTCGATACATAGACATCTGCAAACACTATTTCCTAGCGAGGAAGTGTCGCATTCACATTCATTTGAAGTGCAGACGAGGAATACATAACACTTCGCAAATCATATTGTATCTTACCATGAAACATAGAAATGAGATGCGATATCGCGTTCTAAGAAGCATTAGAACACTACTGCTACGATAGGTAGACATTTGCAAACGCTATTTCCTTGCAAGGTAGTGTCGCATTTGCATTCATTTGAAGTGTAGAAGAGGAATACATAACACTCCGCAAATCATATTATATCTTACCATGAAACATAGAAATGAGATGCGATATCGCGTTTTAAGAATCATAAGAACTCTATTGCTACGATACGTAGACATCTGCAAACGCTATTTCCTTGCAAGGAAGTGTCGCATTTACATTCATTTGAAGTGTAGACGAGGAATACATAACACTTCGCATTGAATATTATATCTTATCATGAAACATAGATATGAGATGCAATATCTCGTTTTAAGAAGCATTTGAACTCTATTGTTTCGATATGTAGACATCTGCAAACGCTACTTCCTTGCAAGGAAGTGTCGCATTTACATTCATTTGAAGTGTAGACGAGGAATACATAACACTCCGCAAATCATATTATATCTTACCATGAAACATAGAAATGAGATGCGATATCGCGTTTTAAGAATCATAAGAACTCTATTGCAACGATACGTAGACATCTGCAAACGCTATTTCCTTGCAAAGAAGTGTCGCATTTACATTCATTTGAAGTGTAGACGAGGAATACATAACACTTCGCAAATCATATTATATCTTACCATGAAACATAGAAATGACATGCGATATCGCGTTTTAAGAAGCATCAGAAATCCATTGCTACGATACGTAGACATCTGCAATCGCTATTTCCTTGCAAGGAAGTGTCGCATTTACATTCATTTGAATCGTAGACGACGAATGCATAACACTTCGCAATGAATATTATATCTTATCATGAAACATAGATATGAGATGCAATATCTCGTTTTAAGAAGCATTTGATCTCTGTTGCTTCGATACGTAGACATCTGCAAACGCTACTTCCTTGCAAGGAAGTGTCGCATTTACATTCATTTGAAGTGTAGACGAGGAATACATAACACTCCGCAAATCATATTATATCTTACCATGAAACATAGAAATGAGATGCGATATCGCGTTTTAAGAATCATAAGACCTCTATTGCAACGATACGTAGACATCTGCAAACGCTATTTCCTTGCAAAGAAGTGTCGCATTTACATTCATTTGAAGTGTAGACGAGGAATACATAACACTTCGCAAATCATATTATATCTTACCATGAAACATAGAAATGACATGCGATATCGCGTTTTAAGAAGCATCAGAAATCCATTGCTACGATACGTAGACATCTGCAAACGCTATTTCCTTGCAAGGAAGTGTCGCATTTACATTCATTTGAATCGTAGACGAGGAATGCCTAACACTTCGCAATGAATATTATATCTTATCATGAAACATAGATATGAGATGCAATATCTCGTTTTAAGAAGCATTTGAACTCTATTGCTTCGATACGTGGACATCTGCAATCGCTATTTCCTTGCAAAGAAGTGTCGCATTTACATTCATTTGAAGTGTAGCCGAGGAATACATAACACTTCGCAAATCTTATTATATCTTACCATGAAACATAGAAATGAGATGTGATATCGCGTTTTAAGAAGCATTAGAACTCTATTGCTACGATACGTAGACATCTGCAAACGCTATTTCCTTGCAAGGAAGTGTCGCATTTACATTCATTTGAATCGTAGACGAGGAATGCCTAACACTTCGCAATGAATATTATATCTTATCATGAAACATAGATATGAGATGCAATATCTCGTTTTAAGAAGCATTTGAACTCTATTGCTTCGATACGTGGACATCTGCAATCGCTATTTCCTTGCAAAGAAGTGTCGCATTTACATTCATTTGAAGTGTAGCCGAGGAATACATAACACTTCGCAAATCTTATTATATCTTACCATGAAACATAGAAATGAGATGTGATATCGCGTTTTAAGAAGCATTAGAACTCTATTGCTACGATACGTAGACATCTGCAAACGCTATTTCCTTGCAAGGAAGTGTCGCATTTACATTCATTTGAATCTTAGACGAGGAATGCATAACACTTCGCAATGAATATTATATCTTATCATGAAACATAGATATGTGATGCAATATCTCGTTTTAAGAAGCATTTGAACTCTATTGCTACGATACGTAGACATCTGCAAACGCTATTTCCTTGCAAGAAAGTGTCGCATTTACATTCATTTGAAGTGTAGACGAGGAATACGTAACACTTCGCAAATCATATTATACCTTACCATGAAACATAGAAATGAGATGCGATATCGCGTTCTAAGAAGCATTAGAACACTACTGCTACGATAGGTAGACATTTGCAAACGCTATTTCCTTGCAAGGAAGTGTCGCATTTACATTCATTTGAAGTGTAGACGAGGAATACATAACACTTCGCAAATCATATTATATCTTACCATGAAACATAGAAATGAGATGCGATATCGCGTTTTAAGAAGCATCAGAAATCCATTGCTACGATACGTAGACATCTGCAAACGCTATTTCCTTGCAAGAAAGTGTCGCATTTACATTCATTTGAAGCGTAGACGACGGATACATAACACTTCGCAAATCATATTACACCATACCATGAAACATAGAAATGAGATGCAATATCGCGTTTTAAGAATCATAAAAACTCTATTGCTACGATACGTAGGCATCTGCAAACGCTATTTCCTTGCAAGGAAGTGTCGCATTTACATTCATCTGAATCGTAGACGAGGAATGCATGACACTTCGCAAATCATATTATATCTTACCATGAAACATAGAAGTGATATGCGATATCGCGTTTTAAGAAGCGTTAGAACTCTACTGCTACGATACGCATACATCTGCAAACGCTATTCCCTAGCGAGGAAGTGTCGCATTCACATTCATTTGAAGTGTAGACGAGGAATACATAACACTTCGCAAATCATATTATATCTTACCATGAAACATAGGAATGAGATGCGATATCGCGTTTTAAGAAGCATTAGAACTCTATTGCTACGATATGTAGACATCTGCAAACGCTATTTCCTTGCAAGGAAGTGTCGCATTTACATTCATTTGAATCGTAGACGAGGAATGCATAACACTTCGCAATGAATATTATATCTTATCATGAAACATAGATATGAGATGCAATATCTCGTTTTAAGAAGCATTTGAACTCTATTGCTTCGATACGTAGACATCTGCAAACGCTATTTCCTAGCGAGGAAGTGTCGCATTCACATTCATTTGAAGTGTAGACGAGGAATACATAACATTTCGCAAATCATATTGTATCTTACCATGAAACATAGAAATGAGATGCGATATAGCGTTTTAAGAAGCATTAGAACTCTACTGCTACGATACGCATACATCTGCAAACGCTATTTCCTAGCGAGGAAGTGTCGCATTCACATTCATTTGAAGTGTAGACGAGGAATACATAACACTTCGCAAATCATATTATATCTTACCACGAAACATAGGAATGAGATGCGATATCGCGTTTTAAGAAGCATTAGAACTCTATTGCTACGATACGTAGACATCTGCAAACGCTATTTCCTAGCGAGGAAGTGTCGCATTCACATTCATTTGAAGTGTAGACGAGGAATACATAACACTTCGCAAATCATATTATATCTTACCATGAAACATAGAAATGAGATGCGATATCGCGTTTTAAGAAGCATCAGAAATCCATTGCTACGATACGTAGACATCTGCAAACGCTATTTCCTTGCAAGAAAGTGTCGCATTTACATTCATTTGAAGCGTAGACGACGGATACATAACACTTCGCAAATCATATTACACCATACCATGAAACATAGAAATGAGATGCAATATCGCGTTTTAAGAATCATAAGAACTCTATTGCTACGATACGTAGACATCTGCAAACGCTATTTCCTTGCAAGGAAGTGTCGCATTTACATTCATTTGAGCGTAGACGACGGATACATAACACTTCGCAAATCATATTACACCATACCATGAAACATAGAAATGAGATGCAATATCGCGTATTAAGAATCATAAGAACTCTATTGCTACGATACGTAGACATCTGCAAACGCTATTTCCTTGCAAGGAAGTGTCGCATTTACATTCATTTGAAGCGTGGACGAGGAATACATGACACTTCGCAAATCATATTATATCTTACCATGAAACATAGGAATGAGATGCGATATCGCGTTTTAAGAAGCATTAGAACTCTATTGCTACGATACGTAGACATCTGCAAACGCTATTTCCTTGGAAGGAAGTGTCGCATTTACATTCATTTGAATCGTACACGAGGAATGCATAACACTTCGCAATGAATATTATGTCTTATCATGAAACATACATATGAGATGCAATATCTCGTTTTAAGAAGCATTTGAACTCTATTGCTTCGATACGTAGACATCTGCAAACGCTATTTCCTTGCAAGGAAGTGTCGCATTTACATTCATTTGAATCGTAGGCGAGGAATGCATAACACTTCGCAATGAATATTATATCTTATCATGAAACATAGATATGAGATGCAATATCTCGTTTTAAGAAGCTTTTGAACTCTGTTGCTTCGATACGTAGACATCTGCAGACGCTATTTCCTAGCGAGGAAGTGTCGCATTCACATTCATTTGAAGTGTAGACGAGGAATACATAACACTTCGCAATGAATATTATATCTTATCATGAAACATAGATATGAGATGCAATATCTCGTTTTAAGAAGCATTTGAACTCTATTGCTTCGATACGTAGACATCTGCAAACGCTATTTCCTAGCGAGGAAGTGTCGCATTCACATTCATTTGAAGTGTAGACGAGGAATACATAACATTTCGCAAATCATATTGTATCTTACCATGAAACATAGAAATGAGATGCGATATAGCGTTTTAAGAAGCGTTAGAACTCTACTGCTGCGATACGCATACATCTGCAAACGCTATTTCCTAGCGAGGAAGTGTCGCATTCACATTCATTTGAAGTGTAGACGAGGAATACATAACACTTCGCAAATCATATTATATCTTACCATGAAACATAGGAATGAGATGCGATATCGCGTTTTAAGAAGCATTAGAACTCTATTGCTACGATATGTAGACATCTGCAAACGCTATTTCCTTGCAAGGAAGTGTCGCATTTACATTCATTTGAATCGTAGACGAGGAATGCATAACACTTCGCAATGAATATTATATCTTATCATGAAACATAGATATGAGATGCAATATCTCGTTTTAAGAAGCATTTGAACTCTATTGCTTCGATACGTAGACATCTGCAAACGCTATTTCCTTGCAAGGAAGTGTCGCATTTACATTCATTTGAATCGTAGGCGAGGAATGCATAACACTTCGCAATGAATATTATATCTTATCATGAAACATAGATATGAGATGCAATATCTCGTTTTAAGAAGCATTTGAACTCTATTGCTTCGATACGTAGACATCTGCAAACGCTATTTCCTTGCGAGGAAGTGTCGCATTCACATTCATTTGAAGTGTAGACGAGGAATACATAACATTTCGCAAATCATATTGTATCTTACCATGAAACATAGAAATGAGATGCGATATAGCGTTTTAAGAAGCATTAGAACTCTACTGCTACGATACGCATACATCTGCAAACGCTATTTCCTAGCGAGGAAGTGTCGCATTCACATTCATTTGAAGTGTAGACGAGGAATACATAACATTTCGCAAATCATATTTTATCTTACCATGAAACATAGGAATGAGATGCGATATCGCGTTTTAAGAAGCATTAGAACTCTATTGCTACGATACGTAGACATCTGCAAACGCTATTTCCTAGCGAGGAAGTGTCGCATTCACATTCATTTGAAGTGTAGACGAGGAATACATAACACTTCGCAAATCATATTATATCTTACCATGAAACATAGAAATGAGATGCGATATCGCGTTTTAAGAAGCATCAGAAATCCATTGCTACGATACGTAGACATCTGCAAACGCTATTTCCTTGCAAGAAAGTGTCGCATTTACATTCATTTGAAGCGTAGACGACGGATACATAACACTTCGCAAATCATATTACACCATACCATGAAACATAGAAATGAGATGCAATATCGCGTTTTAAGAATCATAAGAACTCTATTGCTACGATACGTAGACATCTGCAAACGCTATTTCCTTGCAAGGAAGTGCCGCATTTACATTCATTTGAGCGTAGACGACGGATACATAACACTTCGCAAATCATATTACACCATACCATGAAACATAGAAATGAGATGCAATATCGCGTTTTAAGAATCATAAGAACTCTATTGCTACGATACGTAGACATCTGCAAACGCTATTTCCTTGCAAGGAAGTGTCGCATTTACATTCATTTGAAGCGTGGACGAGGAATACATGACACTTCGCAAATCATATTATATCTTACCATGAAACATAGGAATGAGATGCGATATCGCGTTTTAAGAAGCATTAGAACTCTATTGCTACGATACGTAGACATCTGCAAACGCTATTTCCTTGCAAGGAAGTGTCGCATTTACATTCATTTGAATCGTACACGAGGAATGCATAACACTTCGCAATGAATATTATGTCTTATCATGAAACATAGATATGAGATGCAATATCTCGTTTTAAGAAGCATTTGAACTCTATTGCTTCGATACGTAGACATCTGCAAACGCTATTTCCTTGCAAGGAAGTGTCGCATTTACATTCATTTGAAGCGTGGACGAGGAATACATGACACTTCGCAAATCATATTATACCTTACCATGGAACATAGAAATGAGATGCGATATCGCGTTTTAAGAAGCATCAGAAATCCATTGGTACGATACGTAGACATCTGCAAACGCTATTTCCTTGCAAGGAAGTGTCGCATTTACATTCATCTGAATCGTAGACGAGGAATGCATGACACTTCGCAAATCATATTATATCTTACCATGAAACATAGAAGTGATATGCGATATCGCGTTTTAAGAAGCATTAGAACTCTACTGCTACGATACGCATACATCTGCAAACGCTATTCCCTAGCGAGGAAGTGTCGCATTCACATTCATTTGAAGTGTAGACGAGGAATACATAACACTTCGCAAATCATATTGTATCTTACCATGAAACATAGGAATGAGATGCGATATCGCGTTTTAAGAAGCATTAGAACTCTATTGCTACGATACGTAGACATCTGCAAACGCTATTTCCTTGCAAGGAAGTGTCGCATTTACATTCATTTGAATCGTAGACGAGGAATGCATAACACTTCGCAATGAATATTATATCTTATCATGAAACATAGATATGTGATGCAATATCTCGTTTTAAGAAGCATTTGAACTCTATTGCTACGATACGTAGACATCTGCAAACGCTATTTCCTTGCAAGAAAGTGTCGCATTTACATTCAATTGAAGTGTAGACGAGGAATACATAACACTTCGCAAATCATATTATACCTTACCATGAAACATAGAAATGAGATGCGATATCGCGTTTTAGGAAGCATTAGAACTCTATTGCTTCGATACGTAGACATCTGCAAACGCTATTTCCTAGCGAGGAAGTGTGGCTTTCACATTCATTTGAAGTGTAGACGAGGATTACATAACACTCCGCAAATCATATTATATCTTACCATGAAACATAGAAATGTGATGCGATATCGCGTTTTAAGAATCATAGGAACTCTATTGCTAAGATACGTAGACATCTGCAAACGCTATTTCCTAGAGAGGAAGTGTCGCATTCACATTCATTTGAAGTGTAGACGAGGAATACATAACACTTCGCAAATCATATTGTATCTTACCATGAAACATAGAAATGAGATGCGATATCGCGTTCTAAGAAGCATTAGAACACTACTGCTACGATAGGTAGACATCAGCAAACGCTATTTCCTTGCAAGGAAGTGTCGCATTTACATTCATTTGAAGTGTAGACGAGGAATACATAACACTTCGCAAATCATATTATATCTTACCATGAAACATAGAAATGAGATGCGATATCGCGTTTTAAGAAGCATCAGAAATCCAATGCTACGATACGTAGACATCTGCAAACGCTATTTCCTAGCGAGGAAGTGTCGCATTCACATTCATTTGAAGTGTAGACGAGGAATACATAACACTTCGCAAATCATATTATATCTTACCATGAAACATAGGAATGAGATGCGATATCGCGTTTTAAGAAGCATTAGAACTCTATTGCTACGATACGTAGACATCTGCAAACTCTATTTCCTTGCAAGGAAGTGTCGCATTTACATTCATTTGAATCGTACACGAGGAATGCATAACACTTCGCAATGAATATTATGCCTTATCATGAAACATAGATATGAGATGCAATATCTCGTTTTAAGAAGCATTTGAACTCTATTGCTTCGATACGTAGACATCTGCAAACGCTATTTCCTAGCGAGGAAGCGTCGCATTCACATTCATTTGAAGTGTAGACGAGGAATACATAACATTTCGCAAATCATATTGTATCTTACCATGAAGCATAGAAATGAGATGCGATATAGCGTTTTAAGAAGCATTAGAACTCTACTGCTACGATACGTAGACATCTGCAAACGCTATTTCCTAGCGAGGAAGTGTCGCATTCACATTCATTTGAAGTGTAGACGAGGAATACATAACACTTCGCAAATCATATTATATCTTACCATGAAACATAGAAATGAGATGCGATATCGCGTTTTAAGAAGCATCAGAAATCCATTGCTACGATACGTAGACATCTGCAAACGCTATTTCCTTGCAAGAAAGTGTCGCATTTACATTCATTTGAAGCGTAGACGACGGATACATAACACTTCGCAAATCATATTACACCATACCATGAAACATAGAAATGAGATGCAATATCGCGTTTTAAGAATCATAAGAACTCTATTGCTACGATACGTAGACATCTGCAAACGCTATTTCCTTGCAAGGAAGTGTCGCATTTACATTCATTTGAGCGTAGACGACGGATACATAACACTTCGCAAATCATATTACACCATACCATGAAACATAGAAATGAGATGCAATATCGCGTTTTAAGAATCATAAGAACTCTATTGCTACGATACGTAGACATCTGCAAACGCTATTTCCTTGCAAGGAAGTGTCGCATTTACATTCATTTGAAGCGTGGACGAGGAATACATGACACTTCGCAAATCATATTATATCTTACCATGAAACATAGGAATGAGATGCGATATCGCGTTTTAAGAAGCATTAGAACTCTATTGCTACGATACGTAGACATCTGCAAACGCTATTTCCTTGCAAGGAAGTGTCGCATTTACATTCATTTGAATCGTACACGAGGAATGCATAACACTTCGCAATGAATATTATGTCTTATCATGAAACATAGATATGAGATGCAATATCTCGTTTTAAGAAGCATTTGAACTCTATTGCTTCGATACGTAGACATCTGCAGACGCTATTTCCTTGCAAGGAAGTGTCGCATTCACATTCATTTGAAGTGTAGACGAGGAATACATAACACTTCGCAAATCATATTATATCTTACCATGAAACATAGAAATGAGATGCGATATCGCGTTTTAAGAAGCATCAGAAATCCATTGCTACGATACGAAGACACCTGCAAACGCTATTTCCTTGCAAGAAAGTGTCGCATTTACATTCATTTGAAGCGTAGACGACGGATACATAACACTTCGCAAATCATATTACACCATACCATGAAACATAGAAATGAGATGCAATATCGCGTTTTAAGAATCATAAGAACTCTATTGCTACGATACGTAGACATCTGCAAACGCTATTTCCTTGCAAGGAAGTGTCGCATTTACATTCATTTGAGCGTAGACGACGGATACATAACACTTCGCAAATCATATTACACCATACCATGAAACATAGAAATGAGATGCAATATCGCGTTTTAAGAATCATAAGAACTCTATTGCTACGATACGTAGACATCTGCAAACGCTATTTCCTTGCAAGGAAGTGTCGCATTTACATTCATTTGAAGCGTGGACGAGGAATACATGACACTTCGCAAATCATATTATACCTTACCATGGAACATAGAAATGAGATGCGATATCGCGTTTTAAGAAGCATCAGAACTTTACTGCTACGATACGCATACATCTGCAAACGCTATTTCCTAGCGAGGAAGTGTCGCATTCACATTCATTTGAAGTGTAGACGAGGAATACATAACACTTCGCAAATCATATTATATCTTACCATGAAACATAGGAATGAGATGCGATATCGCGTTTTAAGAAGCATTAGAACTCTATTGCTACGATACGTAGACATCTGCAAACGCTATTTCCTTGCAAGGAAGTGTCGCATTTACATTCATTTGAATCGTACACGAGGAATGCATAACACTTCGCAATGAATATTATGTCTTATCATGAAACATAGATATGAGATGCAATATCTCGTTTTAAGAAGCATTTGAACTCTATTGCTTCGATACGTAGACATCTGCAGACGCTATTTCCTTGCAAGGAAGTGTCGCATTCACATTCATTTGAAGTGTAGACGAGGAATACATAACACTTCGCAAATCATATTATATCTTACCATGAAACATAGAAATGAGATGCGATATCGCGTTTTAAGAAACATCAGAAATCCATTGCTACGATACGAAGACACCTGCAAACGCTATTTCCTTGCAAGAAAGTGTCGCATTTACATTCATTTGAAGCGTAGACGACGGATACATAACACTTCGCAAATCATATTACACCATACCATGAAACATAGAAATGAGATGCAATATCGCGTTTTAAGAATCATAAGAACTCTATTGCTACGATACGTAGACATCTGCAAACGCTATTTCCTTGCAAGGAAGTGTCGCATTTACATTCATTTGAGCGTAGACGACGGATACATAACACTTCGCAAATCATATTACACCATACCATGAAACATAGAAATGAGATGCAATATCGCGTTTTAAGAATCATAAGAACTCTATTGCTACGATACGTAGACATCTGCAAACGCTATTTCCTTGCAAGGAAGTGTCGCATTTACATTCATTTGAAGCGTGGACGAGGAATACATGACACTTCGCAAATCATATTATACCTTACCATGGAACATAGAAATGAGATGCGATATCGCGTTTTAAGAAGCATCAGAACTTTACTGCTACGATACGCATACATCTGCAAACGCTATTTCCTAGCGAGGAAGTGTCGCATTCACATTCATTTGAAGTGTAGACGAGGAATACATAACACTTCGCAAATCATATTATATCTTACCATGAAACATAGGAATGAGATGCGATATCGCGTTTTAAGAAGCATTAGAACTCTATTGCTACGATACGTAGACATCTGCAAACGCTATTTCCTTGCAAGGAAGTGTCGCATTTACATTAATTTGAATCGTACACGAGGAATGCATAACACTTCGCAATGAATATTATGTCTTATCATGAAACATAGATATGAGATGCAATATCTCGTTTTAAGAAGCATTTGAACTCTATTGCTTCGATACGTAGACATCTGCAAACGCTATTTCCTTGCAAGGAAGTGTCGCATTTACATTCATTTGAATCGTAGGCGAGGAATGCATAACAATTCGCAATGAATATTATATCTTATCATGAAACATAGATATGAGATGCAATATCTCGTTTTAAGAAGCATTTGAACTCTATTGCTTCGATACGTAGACATCTGCAAACGCTATTTCCTAGCGAGGAAGTGTCGCATTCACATTCATTTGAAGTGTAGACGAGGAATACATAACATTTCGCAAATCATATTGTATCTTACCATGAAACATAGAAATGAGATGCGATATCGCGTTTTAAGAAGCATCAGAAATCCATTGCTACGATACGTTGACATCTGCAAACGCTATTTCCTTGCAAGAAAGTGTCGCATTTACATTCATTTGAGCGTAGACGACGGATACATAACACTTCGCAAATCATATTACACCATACCATGAAACATAGAAATGAGATGCAATATCGCGTTTTAAGAATCATAAGAACTCTATTGCTACGATACGTAGACATCTGCAAACGCTATTTCCTTGCAAGGAAGTGTCGCATTTACATTCATTTGAAGCGTGGACGAGGAATACATGACACGTCGCAAATCATATTATACCTTACCATGGAACATAGAAATGAGATGCGATATCGCGTTTTAAGAAGCATCAAAAATCCATTGGTACGATACGTAGACATCTGCAAACGCTATTTCCTTGCAAGGAAGTGTCGCATTTACATTCATCTGAATCGTAGACGAGGAATGCATGACACTTCGCAAATCATATTATATCTTACCATGAAACATAGAAGTGATATGCGATATCGCGTTTTAAGAAGCATTAGAACTCTACTGCTACGATACGCATACATCTGCAAACGCTATTCCCTAGCGAGGAAGTGTCGCATTCACATTCATTTGAAGTGTAGACGAGGAATACATAACACTTCGCAAATCATATTATATCTTACCATGAAACATAGGAATGAGATGCGATGTCGCGTTTTAAGAAGCATTAGAACTCTATTGCTACGATATGTAGACATCTGCAAACGCTATTTCCTTGCAAGGAAGTGTCGCATTTACATTCATTTGAATCGTAGACGAGGAATGCATAACACTTCGCAATGAATATTATATCTTATCATGAAACATAGATATGAGATGCAATATCTCGTTTTAAGAAGCATTTGAACTCTATTGCTTCGATACGTAGACATCTGCAAACGCTATTTCCTTGCAAGGAAGTGTCGCATTTACATTCATTTGAATCGTAGGCGAGGAATGCATAACACTTCGCAATGAATATTATATCTTATCATGAAACATAGATATGAGATGCAATATCTCGTTTTAAGAAGCATTTGAACTCTATTGCTTCGATACGTAGACATCTGCAAACGCTATTTCCTAGCGAGGAAGTGTCGCATTCACATTCATTTGAAGTGTAGACGAGGAATACATAACATTTCGCAAATCATATTGTATCTTACCATGAAACATAGGAATGAGATGCGATATCGCGTTTTAAGAAGCATTAGAACTCTATTGCTACGATACGTAGACATCTGCAAACGCTATTTCCTAGCGAGGAAGTGTCGCATTCACATTCATTTGAAGTGTAGACGAGGAATACATAACACTTCGCAAATCATATTATATCTTACCATGAAACATAGAAATGAGATGCGATATCGCGTTTTAAGAAGCATCAGAAATCCATTGCTACGATACGTAGACATCTGCAAACGCTATTTCCTTGCAAGAAAGTGTCGCATTTACATTCATTTGAAGCGTAGACGACGGATACATAACACTTCGCAAATCATATTACACCATACCATGAAACATAGAAATGAGATGCAATATCGCGTTTTAAGAATCATAAGAACTCTATTGCTACGATACGTAGACATCTGCAAACGCTATTTCCTTGCAAGGAAGTGTCGCATTTACATTCATTTGAGCGTAGACGACGGATACATAACACTTCGCAAATCATATTACACCATACCATGAAACATAGAAATGAGATGCAATATCGCGTTTTAAGAATCATAAGAACTCTATTGCTACGATACGTAGACATCTGCAAACGCTATTTCCTTGCAAGGAAGTGTCGCATTTACATTCATTTGAATCGTACACGAGGAATGCATAACACTTCGCAATGAATATTATGTCTTATCATGAAACATAGATATGAGATGCAATATCTCGTTTTAAGAAGCATTTGAACTCTATTGCTTCGATACGTAGACATCTGCAGACGCTATTTCCTTGCAAGGAAGTGTCGCATTCACATTCATTTGAAGTGTAGACGAGGAATACATAACACTTCGCAAATCATATTATATCTTACCATGAAACATAGAAATGAGATGCGATATCGCGTTTTAAGAAGCATCAGAAATCCATTGCTACGATACGTAGACATCTGCAAACGCTATTTCCTTGCAAGAAAGTGTCGCATTTACATTCATTTGAAGCGTAGACGACGGATACATAACACTTCGCAAATCATATTACACCATACCATGAAACATAGAAATGAGATGTAATATCGCGTTTTAAGAGTCATAAGAACTCTATTGCTACGATACGTAGACACCTGCAAACGCTATTTCCTTGCAAGGAAGTGTCGCATTTACATTCATTTGAAGCGTGGACGAGGAATACATGACACTTCGCAAATCATATTATACCTTACCATGGAACATAGAAATGAAATGCGATATCGCGTTTTAAGAAGCATCAGAAATCCATTGGTACGATACGTAGACATCTGCAAACGCTATTTCCTTGCAAGGAAGTGTCGCATTTACATTCATCTGAATTGTAGACGAGGAATGCATGACACTTCGCAAATCATATTATATCTTACCATGAAACATAGAAATGATATGCGATATCGCGTTTTAAGAAGCATTAGAACTCTACTGCTACGACACGCATACATCTGCAAACGCTATTTCCTAGCGAGGAAGTGTCGCATTCACATTCATTTGAAGTGTAGACGAGGAATACATAACACTTCGCAAATCATATTATATCTTACCATGAAACATAGAAATGAGATGCGATATCGCGTTTTAAGAAGCATCAGAAATCCATTGCTACGATACGTAGACATCTGCAAACGCTATTTCCTTGCAAGAAAGTGTCGCATTTACATTCATTTGAAGCGTAGACGACGGATACATAACACTTCGCAAATCATATTACACCATACCATGAAACATAGAAATGAGATGCAATATCGCGTTTTAAGAATCATAAGAACTCTATTGCTACGATACGTAGACATCTGCAAACGCTATTTCCTTGCAAGGAAGTGTCGCATTTACATTCATTTGAGCGTAGACGACGGATACATAACACTTCGCAAATCATATTACACCATACCATGAAACATAGAAATGAGATGCAATATCGCGTTTTAAGAATCATAAGAACTCTATTGCTACGATACGTAGACATCTGCAAACGCTATTTCCTTGCAAGGAAGTGTCGCATTTACATTCATTTGAGCGTAGACGACGGATACATAACACTTCGCAAATCATATTACACCATACCATGAAACATAGAAATGAGATGCAATATCGCGTTTTAAGAATCATAAGAACTCTATTGCTACGATACGTAGACATCTGCAAACGCTATTTCCTTGCAAGGAAGTGTCGCATTTACATTCATTTGAATCGTACACGAGGAATGCATAACACTTCGCAATGAATATTATGTCTTATCATGAAACATAGATATGAGATGCAATATCTCGTTTTAAGAAGCATTTGAACTCTATTGCTTCGATACGTAGACATCTGCAGACGCTATTTCCTTGCAAGGAAGTGTCGCATTCACATTCATTTGAAGTGTAGACGAGGAATACATAACACTTCGCAAATCATATTATATCTTACCATGAAACATAGAAATGAGATGCGATATCGCGTTTTAAGAAGCATCAGAAATCCATTGCTACGATACGTAGACATCTGCAAACGCTATTTCCTTGCAAGAAAGTGTCGCATTTACATTCATTTGAAGCGTAGACGACGGATACATAACACTTCGCAAATCATATTACACCATACCATGAAACATAGAAATGAGATGTAATATCGCGTTTTAAGAGTCATAAGAACTCTATTGCTACGATACGTAGACACCTGCAAACGCTATTTCCTTGCAAGGAAGTGTCGCATTTACATTCATTTGAAGCGTGGACGAGGAATACATGACACTTCGCAAATCATATTATACCTTACCATGGAACATAGAAATGAAATGCGATATCGCGTTTTAAGAAGCATCAGAAATCCATTGGTACGATACGTAGACATCTGCAAACGCTATTTCCTTGCAAGGAAGTGTCGCATTTACATTCATCTGAATTGTAGACGAGGAATGCATGACACTTCGCAAATCATATTATATCTTACCATGAAACATAGAAATGATATGCGATATCGCGTTTTAAGAAGCATTAGAACTCTACTGCTACGACACGCATACATCTGCAAACGCTATTTCCTAGCGAGGAAGTGTCGCATTCACATTCATTTGAAGTGTAGACGAGGAATACATAACACTTCGCAAATCATATTATATCTTACCATGAAACATAGAAATGAGATGCGATATCGCGTTTTAAGAAGCATCAGAAATCCATTGCTACGATACGTAGACATCTGCAAACGCTATTTCCTTGCAAGAAAGTGTCGCATTTACATTCATTTGAAGCGTAGACGACGGATACATAACACTTCGCAAATCATATTACACCATACCATGAAACATAGAAATGAGATGCAATATCGCGTTTTAAGAATCATAAGAACTCTATTGCTACGATACGTAGACATCTGCAAACGCTATTTCCTTGCAAGGAAGTGTCGCATTTACATTCATTTGAAGCGTGGACGAGGAATACATGACACTTCGCAAATCATATTATACCTTACCATGGAACATAGAAATGAGATGCGATATCGCGTTCTAAGAAGCATCAGAAATCCATTGGTACGATACGTAGACATCTGCAAACGCTATTTCCTTGCAAGGAAATGTCGCATTTACATTCATCTGAATCGTAGACGAGGAATGCATGACACTTCGCAAATCGTATTATATCTTACCATGAAACATAGAAATGATATGCGATTTCGCGTTTTAAGAAGCATTAGAACTCTACTGCTACGACACGCATACATCTGCAAACGCTATTTCCTAGCGAGGAAGTGTCGCATTCACATTCATTTGAAGTGTAGACGAGGAATACATAACACTTCGCAAATCATATTATATCTTACCATGAAACATAGGAATGAGATGCGATATCGCGTTTTAAGAAGCATTAGAACTCTATTGCTACGATATGTAGACATCTGCAAACGCTATTTCCTTGCAAGGAAGTGTCGCATTTACATTCATTTGAATCGTAGACGAGGAATGCATAACACTTCGCAATGAATATTATATCTTATCATGAAACATAGATATGAGATGCAATATCTCGTTTTAAGAAGCATTTGAACTCTATTGCTTCGATACGTAGACATCTGCAAACGCTATTTCCTTGCAAGGAAGTGTCGCATTTACATTCATTTGAATCGTAGGCGAGGAATGCATAACACTTCGCAATGAATATTATATCTTATCATGAAACATAGATATGAGATGCAATATCTCGCTTTAAGAAGCATTTGAACTCTATTGCTTCGATACGTAGACATCTGCAAACGCTATTTCCTAGCGAGGAAGTGTCGCATTCACATTCATTTGAAGTGTAGACGAGGAATACATAACATTTCGCAAATCATATTGTATCCTACCATGAAACATAGGAATGAGATGCGATATCGCGTTTTAAGAAGCATTAGAACTCTATTGCTACGATACGTAGACATCTGCAAACGCTATTTCCTAGCGAGGAAGTGTCGCATTCACATTCATTTGAAGTGTAGACGAGGAATACATAACACTTCGCAAATCATATTATATCTTACCATGAAACATAGAAATGAGATGCGATATCGCGTTTTAAGAAGCATCAGAAATCCATTGCTACGATACGTAGACATCTGCAAACGCTATTTCCTTGCAAGAAAGTGTCGCATTTACATTCATTTGAAGCGTAGACGACGGATACATAACACTTCGCAAATCATATTACACCATACCATGAAACATAGAAATGAGATGCAATATCGCGTTTTAAGAATCATAAGAACTCTATTGCTACGATACGTAGACATCTGCAAACGCTATTTCCTTGCAAGGAAGTGTCGCATTTACATTCATTTGAAGCGTGGACGAGGAATACATGACACTTCGCAAATCATATTATATCTTACCATGAAACATAGGAATGAGATGCGATATCGCGTTTTAAGAGGCATTAGAACTCTGTTGCTACGATACGTAGACATCTGCAAACGCTATTTCCTTGCAAGGAAGTGTCGCATTTACATTCATTTGAATCGTACACGAGGAATGCATAACACTTCGCAATGAATATTATGTCTTATCATGAAACATAGATATGAGATGCAATATCTCGTTTTAAGAAGCATTTGAACTCTATTGCTTCGATACGTAGACATCTGCAGACGCTATTTCCTTGCAAGGAAGTGTCGCATTCACATTCATTTGAAGTGTAGACGAGGAATACATAACACTTCGCAAATCATATTATATCTTACCATGAAACATAGAAATGATATGCGATATCGCGTTTTAAGAAGCATTAGAACTCTACTGCTACGACACGCATACATCTGCAAACGCTATTTCCTAGCGAGGAAGTGTCGCATTCACATTCATTTGAAGTGTAGACGAGGAATACATAACACTTCGCAAATCATATTATATCTTACCATGAAACATAGAAATGAGATGCGATATCGCGTTTTAAGAAGCATCAGAAATCCATTGCTACGATACGTAGACATCTGCAAACGCTATTTCCTTGCAAGAAAGTGTCGCATTTACATTCATTTGAAGCGTAGACGACGGATACATAACACTTCGCAAATCATATTACACCATACCATGAAACATAGAAATGAGATGCAATATCGCGTTTTAAGAATCATAAGAACTCTATTGCTACGATACGTAGACATCTGCAAACGCTATTTCCTTGCAAGGAAGTGTCGCATTTACATTTATTTGAGCGTAGACGACGGATACATAACACTTCGCAAATCATATTACACCATACCATGAAACATAGAAATGAGATGCAATATCGCGTTTTAAGAATCATAAGAACTCTATTGCTACGATACGTAGACATCTGCAAACGCTATTTCCTTGCAAGGAAGTGTCGCATTTACATTCATTTGAGCGTAGACGACGGATACATAACACTTCGCAAATCATATTACACCATACCATGAAACATAGAAATGAGATGCAATATCGCGTTTTAAGAATCATAAGAACTCTATTGCTACGATACGTAGACATCTGCAAACGCTATTTCCTTGCAAGGAAGTGTCGCATTTACATTCATTTGAATCGTACACGAGGAATGCATAACACTTCGCAATGAATATTATGTCTTATCATGAAACATAGATATGAGATGCAATATCTCGTTTTAAGAAGCATTTGAACTCTATTGCTTCGATACGTAGACATCTGCAGACGCTATTTCCTTGCAAGGAAGTGTCGCATTCACATTCATTTGAAGTGTAGACGAGGAATACATAACACTTCGCAAATCATATTATATCTTACCATGAAACATAGAAATGAGATGCGATATCGCGTTTTAAGAAGCATCAGAAATCCATTGCTACGATACGTAGACATCTGCAAACGCTATTTCCTTGCAAGAAAGTGTCGCATTTACATTCATTTGAAGCGTAGACGACGGATACATAACACTTCGCAAATCATATTACACCATACCATGAAACATAGAAATGAGATGTAATATCGCGTTTTAAGAGTCATAAGAACTCTATTGCTACGATACGTAGACACCTGCAAACGCTATTTCCTTGCAAGGAAGTGTCGCATTTACATTCATTTGAAGCGTGGACGAGGAATACATGACACTTCGCAAATCATATTATACCTTACCATGGAACATAGAAATGAGATGCGATATCGCGTTCTAAGAAGCATCAGAAATCCATTGGTACGATACGTAGACATCTGCAAACGCTATTTCCTTGCAAGGAAATGTCGCATTTACATTCATCTGAATCGTAGACGAGGAATGCATGACACTTCGCAAATCGTATTATATCTTACCATGAAACATAGAAATGATATGCGATTTCGCGTTTTAAGAAGCATTAGAACTCTACTGCTACGACACGCATACATCTGCAAACGCTATTTCCTAGCGAGGAAGTGTCGCATTCACATTCATTTGAAGTGTAGACGAGGAATACATAACACTTCGCAAATCATATTATATCTTACCATGAAACATAGGAATGAGATGCGATATCGCGTTTTAAGAAGCATTAGAACTCTATTGCTACGATATGTAGACATCTGCAAACGCTATTTCCTTGCAAGGAAGTGTCGCATTTACATTCATTTGAATCGTAGACGAGGAATGCATAACACTTCGCAATGAATATTATATCTTATCATGAAACATAGATATGAGATGCAATATCTCGTTTTAAGAAGCATTTGAACTCTATTGCTTCGATACGTAGACATCTGCAAACGCTATTTCCTTGCAAGGAAGTGTCGCATTTACATTCATTTGAATCGTAGGCGAGGAATGCATAACACTTCGCAATGAATATTATATCTTATCATGAAACATAGATATGAGATGCAATATCTCGCTTTAAGAAGCATTTGAACTCTATTGCTTCGATACGTAGACATCTGCAAACGCTATTTCCTAGCGAGGAAGTGTCGCATTCACATTCATTTGAAGTGTAGACGAGGAATACATAACATTTCGCAAATCATATTGTATCCTACCATGAAACATAGGAATGAGATGCGATATCGCGTTTTAAGAAGCATTAGAACTCTATTGCTACGATACGTAGACATCTGCAAACGCTATTTCCTAGCGAGGAAGTGTCGCATTCACATTCATTTGAAGTGTAGACGAGGAATACATAACACTTCGCAAATCATATTATATCTTACCATGAAACATAGAAATGAGATGCGATATCGCGTTTTAAGAAGCATCAGAAATCCATTGCTACGATACGTAGACATCTGCAAACGCTATTTCCTTGCAAGAAAGTGTCGCATTTACATTCATTTGAAGCGTAGACGACGGATACATAACACTTCGCAAATCATATTACACCATACCATGAAACATAGAAATGAGATGCAATATCGCGTTTTAAGAATCATAAGAACTCTATTGCTACGATACGTAGACATCTGCAAACGCTATTTCCTTGCAAGGAAGTGTCGCATTTACATTCATTTGAAGCGTGGACGAGGAATACATGACACTTCGCAAATCATATTATATCTTACCATGAAACATAGGAATGAGATGCGATATCGCGTTTTAAGAGGCATTAGAACTCTGTTGCTACGATACGTAGACATCTGCAAACGCTATTTCCTTGCAAGGAAGTGTCGCATTTACATTCATTTGAATCGTACACGAGGAATGCATAACACTTCGCAATGAATATTATGTCTTATCATGAAACATAGATATGAGATGCAATATCTCGTTTTAAGAAGCATTTGAACTCTATTGCTTCGATACGTAGACATCTGCAGACGCTATTTCCTTGCAAGGAAGTGTCGCATTCACATTCATTTGAAGTGTAGACGAGGAATACATAACACTTCGCAAATCATATTATATCTTACCATGAAACATAGAAATGAGATGCGATATCGCGTTTTAAGAAGCATCAGAAATCCATTGCTACGATACGTAGACATCTGCAAACGCTATTTGCTTGCAAGAAAGTGTCGCATTTACATTCATTTGAAGCGTAGACGACGGATACATAACACTTCGCAAATCATATTACACCATACCATGAAACCTAGAAATGAGATGTAATATCGCGTTTTAAGAGTCATAAGAACTCTATTGCTACGATACGTAGACACCTGCAAACGCTATTTCCTTGCAAGGAAGTGTCGCATTTACATTCATTTGAAGCGTGGACGAGGAATACATGACACTTCGCAAATCATATTATACCTTACCATGGAACATAGAAATGAGATGCGATATCGCGTTTTAAGAAGCATCAGAAATCCATTGGTACGATACGTAGACATCTGCAAACGCTATTTCCTTGCAAGGAAGTGTCGCATTTACATTCATCTGAATTGTAGACGAGGAATGCATGACACTTCCCAAATCATATTATATCTTACCATGAAACATAGAAATGATATGCGATATCGCGTTTTAAGAAGCATTAGAACTCTACTGCTACGACACGCATACATCTGCAAACGCTATTTCCTAGCGAGGAAGTGTCGCATTCACATTCATTTGAAGTGTAGACGAAGAATTCATAACACTTCGCAAATCATATTATATCTTACCATGAAACATAGGAATGAGATGCGATATCGCGTTTTAAGAAGCATTTGAACTCTATTGCTTCGATACGTAGACATCTGCAAACGCTATTTCCTAGCGAGGAAGTGTCGCATTCACATTCATTTGAAGTGTAGACGAAGAATTCATAACACTTCGCAAATCATATTATATCTTACCATGAAACATAGGAATGAGATGCGATATCGCGTTTTAAGAAGCATTTGAACTCTATTGCTTCGATACGTAGACATCTGCAAACGCTACTTGCTAGCGAGGAAGTGTCGCATTCACATTCATTTGAAGTGTAGACGAGGAATACATAACACTTCTCAAATCATATTATATCTTACCATGAAACATAGAAATGAGATGCGATATCGCGTTTTAAGAAGCATCAGAAATCCATTGCTACGATACGTAGACATCTGCAAACGCTATTTCCTTGCATGAAAGTGTCGCATTTACATTCATTTGAAGCGTAGACGACGGATACATAACACTTCGCAAATCATATTACACCATACCATGAAACATAGAAATGAGATGTAATATCGCGTTTTAAGAGTCATAAGAACTCTATTGCTACGATACGTAGACACCTGCAAACGCTATTTCCTTGCAAGGAAGTGTCGCATTTACATTCATTTGAAGCGTGGACGAGGAATACATGACACTTCGCAAATCATATTATACCTTACCATGGAACATAGAAATGAGATGCGATATCGCGTTTTAAGAAGCATCAGAAATCCATTGGTACGATACGTAGACATCTGCAAACGCTATTTCCTTGCAAGGAAATGTCGCATTTACATTCATCTGAATCGTAGACGAGGAATGCATGACACTTCGCAAATCGTATTATATCTTACCATGAAACATAGAAATGATATGCGATTTCGCGTTTTAAGAAGCATTAGAACTCTACTGCTACGACACGCATACATCTGCAAACGCTATTTCCTAGCGAGGAAGTGTCGCATTCACATTCATTTGAAGTGTAGACGAGGAATGCATAACACTTCGCAAATCATATTATATCTTACCATGAAACATAGGAATGAGATGCGATATCGCGTTTTAAGAAGCATTAGAACTCTATTGCTACGATATGTAGACATCTGCAAACGCTATTTCCTTGCAAGGAAGTGTCGCATTTACATTCATTTGAATCGTAGACGAGGAATGCATAACACTTCGCAATGAATATTATATCTTATCATGAAACATAGATATGAGATGCAATATCTCGTTTTAAGAAGCATTTGAACTCTATTGCTTCGATACGTAGACATCTGCAAACGCTATTTCCTTGCAAGGAAGTGTCGCATTTACATTCATTTGAATCGTAGGCGAGGAATGCATAACACTTCGCAATGAATATTATATCTTATCATGAAACATAGATATGAGATGCAATATCTCGCTTTAAGAAGCATTTGAACTCTATTGCTTCGATACGTAGACATCTGCAAACGCTATTTCCTAGCAAGGAAGTGTCGCATTTACATTCATTTGAATCGTAGGCGAGGAATGCATAACACTTCGCAATGAATATTATATCTTATCATGAAACATAGATATGAGATGCAATATCTCGCTTTAAGAAGCATTTGAACTCTATTGCTTCGATACGTAGACATCTGCAAACGCTATTTCCTAGCGAGGAAGTGTCGCATTCACATTCATTTGAAGTGTAGACGAGGAATACATAACATTTCGCAAATCATATTGTATCCTACCATGAAACATAGGAATGAGATGCGATATCGCGTTTTAAGAGGCATTAGAACTCTGTTGCTACGATACGTAGACATCTGCAAACGCTATTTCCTTGCAAGGAAGTGTCGCATTTACATTCATTTGAATCGTACACGAGGAATGCATAACACTTCGCAATGAATATTATGTCTTATCATGAAACATAGATATGAGATGCAATATCTCGTTTTAAGAAGCATTTGAACTCTATTGCTTCGATACGTAGACATCTGCAGACGCTATTTCCTTGCAAGGAAGTGTCGCATTCACATTCATTTGAAGTGTAGACGAGGAATACATAACACTTCGCAAATCATATTATATCTTACCATGAAACATAGAAATGAGATGCGATATCGCGTTTTAAGAAGCATCAGAAATCCATTGCTACGATACGTAGACATCTGCAAACGCTATTTGCTTGCAAGAAAGTGTCGCATTTACATTCATTTGAAGCGTAGACGACGGATACATAACACTTCGCAAATCATATTACACCATACCATGAAACCTAGAAATGAGATGTAATATCGCGTTTTAAGAGTCATAAGAACTCTATTGCTACGATACGTAGACACCTGCAAACGCTATTTCCTTGCAAGGAAGTGTCGCATTTACATTCATTTGAAGCGTGGACGAGGAATACATGACACTTCGCAAATCATATTATACCTTACCATGGAACATAGAAATGAGATGCGATATCGCGTTTTAAGAAGCATCAGAAATCCATTGGTACGATACGTAGACATCTGCAAACGCTATTTCCTTGCAAGGAAGTGTCGCATTTACATTCATCTGAATTGTAGACGAGGAATGCATGACACTTCCCAAATCATATTATATCTTACCATGAAACATAGAAATGATATGCGATATCGCGTTTTAAGAAGCATTAGAACTCTACTGCTACGACACGCATACATCTGCAAACGCTATTTCCTAGCGAGGAAGTGTCGCATTCACATTCATTTGAAGTGTAGACGAAGAATTCATAACACTTCGCAAATCATATTATATCTTACCATGAAACATAGGAATGAGATGCGATATCGCGTTTTAAGAAGCATTTGAACTCTATTGCTTCGATACGTAGACATCTGCAAACGCTATTTCCTAGCGAGGAAGTGTGGCATTCACATTCATTTGAAGTGTAGACGAAGAATTCATAACACTTCGCAAATCATATTATATCTTACCATGAAACATAGGAATGAGATGCGATATCGCGTTTTAAGAAGCATTTGAACTCTATTGCTTCGATACGTAGACATCTGCAAACGCTACTTGCTAGCGAGGAAGTGTCGCATTCACATTCATTTGAAGTATAGACGAGGAATACATAACACTTCTCAAATCATATTATATCTTACCATGAAACATAGAAATGAGATGCGATATCGCGTTTTAAGAAGCATCAGAAATCCATTGCTACGATACGTAGACATCTGCAAACGCTATTTCCTTGCATGAAAGTGTCGCATTTACATTCATTTGAAGCGTAGACGACGGATACATAACACTTCGCAAATCATATTACACCATACCATGAAACATAGAAATGAGATGTAATATCGCGTTTTAAGAGTCATAAGAACTCTATTGCTACGATACGTAGACACCTGCAAACGCTATTTCCTTGCAAGGAAGTGTCGCATTTACATTCATTTGAAGCGTGGACGAGGAATACATGACACTTCGCAAATCATATTATACCTTACCATGGAACATAGAAATGAGATGCGATATCGCGTTTTAAGAAGCATCAGAAATCCATTGGTACGATACGTAGACATCTGCAAACGCTATTTCCTTGCAAGGAAATGTCGCATTTACATTCATCTGAATCGTAGACGAGGAATGCATGACACTTCGCAAATCGTATTATATCTTACCATGAAACATAGAAATGATATGCGATTTCGCGTTTTAAGAAGCATTAGAACTCTACTGCTACGACACGCATACATCTGCAAACGCTATTTCCTAGCGAGGAAGTGTCGCATTCACATTCATTTGAAGTGTAGGCGAGGAATACATAACACTTCGCAAATCATATTATATCTTACCATGAAACATAGGAATGAGATGCGATATCGCGTTTTAAGAAGCATTAGAACTCTATTGCTACGATATGTAGACATCTGCAAACGCTATTTCCTTGCAAGGAAGTGTCGCATTTACATTCATTTGAATCGTAGACGAGGAATGCATAACACTTCGCAATGAATATTATATCTTATCATGAAACATAGATATGAGATGCAATATCTCGTTTTAAGAAGCATTTGAACTCTATTGCTTCGATACGTAGACATCTGCAAACGCTATTTCCTTGCAAGGAAGTGTCGCATTTACATTCATTTGAATCGTAGGCGAGGAATGCATAACACTTCGCAATGAATATTATATCTTATCATGAAACATAGATATGAGATGCAATATCTCGCTTTAAGAAGCATTTGAACTCTATTGCTTCGATACGTAGACATCTGCAAACGCTATTTCCTAGCGAGGAAGTGTCGCATTCACATTCATTTGAAGTGTAGACGAGGAATACATAACATTTCGCAAATCATATTGTATCCTACCATGAAACATAGGAATGAGATGCGATATCGCGTTTTAAGAAGCATTAGAACTCTATTGCTACGATACGTAGACATCTGCAAACGCTATTTCCTAGCGAGGAAGTGTCGCATTCACATTCATTTGAAGTGTAGACGAGGAATACATAACACTTCGCAAATCATATTATATCTTACCATGAAACATAGAAATGAGATGCGATATCGCGTTTTAAGAAGCATCAGAAATCCATTGCTACGATACGTAGACATCTGCAAACGCTATTTCCTTGCAAGAAAGTGTCGCATTTACATTCATTTGAAGCGTAGACGACGGATACATAACACTTCGCAAATCATATTACACCATACCATGAAACATAGAAATGAGATGCAATATCGCGTTTTAAGAATCATAAGAACTCTATTGCTACGATACGTAGACATCTGCAAACGCTATTTCCTTGCAAGGAAGTGTCGCATTTACATTCATTTGAAGCGTGGACGAGGAATACATGACACTTCGCAAATCATATTATATCTTACCATGAAACATAGGAATGAGATGCGATATCGCGTTTTAAGAGGCATTAGAACTCTGTTGCCACGATACGTAGACATCTGCAAACGCTATTTCCTTGCAAGGAAGTGTCGCATTTACATTCATTTGAATCGTACACGAGGAATGCATAACACTTCGCAATGAATATTATGTCTTATCATGAAACATAGATATGAGATGCAATATCTCGTTTTAAGAAGCATTTGAACTCTATTGCTTCGATACGTAGACATCTGCAGACGCTATTTCCTTGCAAGGAAGTGTCGCATTCACATTCATTTGAAGTGTAGACGAGGAATACATAACACTTCGCAAATCATATTATATCTTACCATGAAACATAGAAATGAGATGCGATATCGCGTTTTAAGAAGCATCAGAAATCCATTGCTACGATACGTAGACATCTGCAAACGCTATTTGCTTGCAAGAAAGTGTCGCATTTACATTCATTTGAAGCGTAGACGACGGATACATAACACTTCGCAAATCATATTACACCATACCATGAAACCTAGAAATGAGATGTAATATCGCGTTTTAAGAGTCATAAGAACTCTATTGCTACGATACGTAGACACCTGCAAACGCTATTTCCTTGCAAGGAAGTGTCGCATTTACATTCATTTGAAGCGTGGACGAGGAATACATGACACTTCCCAAATCATATTATATCTTACCATGAAACATAGAAATGATATGCGATATCGCGTTTTAAGAAGCATTAGAACTCTACTGCTACGACACGCATACATCTGCAAACGCTATTTCCTAGCGAGGAAGTGTCGCATTCACATTCATTTGAAGTGTAGACGAAGAATTCATAACACTTCGCGAATCATATTATATCTTACCATGAAACATAGGAATGAGATGCGATATCGCGTTTTAAGAAGCATTTGAACTCTATTGCTTCGATACGTAGACATCTGCAAACGCTATTTCCTAGCGAGGAAGTGTCGCATTCACATTCATTTCAAGTGTAGACGAAGAATTCATAACACTTCGCAAATCATATTATATCTTACCATGAAACATAGGAATGAGATGCGATATCGCGTTTTGAGAAGCATTTGAACTCTATTGCTTCGATACGTAGACATCTGCAAACGCTACTTGCTAGCGAGGAAGTGTCGCATTCACATTCATTTGAAGTGTAGACGAGGAATACATAACACTTCTCAAATCATATTATATCTTACCATGAAACATAGAAATGAGATGCGATATCGCGTTTTAAGAAGCATCAGAAATCCATTGCTACGATACGTAGACATCTGCAAACGCTATTTCCTTGCAAGAAAGTGTCGCATTTACATTCATTTGAAGCGTAGACGACGGATACATAACACTTCGCAAATCATATTACACCATACCATGAAACATAGAAATGAGATGTAATATCGCGTTTTAAGAGTCATAAGAACTCTATTGCTACGATACGTAGACACCTGCAAACGCTATTTCCTTGCAAGGAAGTGTCGCATTTACATTCATTTGAAGCGTGGACGAGGAATACATGACACTTCGCAAATCATATTATACCTTACCATGGAACATAGAAATGAGATGCGATATCGCGTTTTAAGAAGCATCAGAAATCCATTGGTACGATACGTAGACATCTGCAAACGCTATTTCCTTGCAAGGAAATGTCGCATTTACATTCATCTGAATCGTAGACGAGGAATGCATGACACTTCGCAAATCGTATTATATCTTACCATGAAACATAGAAATGATATGCGATTTCGCGTTTTAAGAAGCATTAGAACTCTACTGCTACGACACGCATACATGTGCAAACGCTATTTCCTAGCGAGGAAGTGTCGCATTCACATTCATTTGAAGTGTAGACGAAGAATTCATAACACTTCGCAAATCATATTATATCTTACCATGAAACATAGGAATGAGATGCGATATGGCGTTTTAAGAAGCATTTGAACTCTATTGCTTCGATACGTAGACATCTGCAAACGCTATTTCCTAGCGAGCAAGTGTCGCATTCACATTCATTTGAAGTGTAGACGAGGAATACATAACATTTCGCAAATCATATTGTATCTTACCATGAAACATAGAAATGAGATGCGATATAGCGTTTTAAGAAGCATTAGAACTCAACTGCTACGATACGTAGACATCTGCAAACGCTATTTCCTTGCAAGGAAGTGTTGCATTTACATTCATTTGAATCGTAGACGAGGAATACATAACACTTCGCAAATCATATTATATCTTACCATGAAACATAGAAATGAGATGCGATATCGCGTTTTAAGAAGCATCAGAACTCTATTGCAACGATATGTAGACATCTGCAAACGCTATTTTCTTGCAAAGAAGTGTCGCATTTACATTCATTTGAAGCGTGGACGAGGAATACATGACACTTCGCAAATCATATTATACCTTACCATGGAACATAGAAATGAGATGCGATATCGCGTTTTAAGAAGCATCAGAAATCCATTGGTACGATACGTAGACATCTGCAAACGCTATTTCCTTGCAAGGAAGTGTCGCATTTACATTCATCTGAATCGTAGACGAGGAATGCATAACACTTCGCAAATCATATTATATCTTACCATGAAACATAGGAATGGGATGCGATATCGCGTTTTAAGAAGCATTAGAACTCTACTGCTACGATACGCATACATCTGCAAACGCTATTTCCTAGCGAGGAAGTGTCGCATTCACATTCATTTGAAGTGTAGACGCAGAATACATAACACTCCGCAAATCATATTATATCTTACCATGAAACATAGGAATGAGATGCGATATCGCGTTTTAAGAAGCATTAGAACTCTATTGCTACGATACGTAGACATCTGCAAACGCTATTTCCTTGCAAGGAAGTGTCGCATTTACATTCATTTGATGTGTAGACGAGGAATACATAACACTTCGCAAATCATATTATATCTTACCATGAAACATAGAAATGAGGTGCGATATCGCGTTTTAAGAAGCATTAGAACTCAACTGCTACGATACGTAGACATCTGCAAACGCTATTTCCTTGCAAGGAAGTGTTGCATTTACATTCATTTGAATCGTAGACGAGGAATACATAACACTTCGCAAATCATATTATATCTTACCATGAAACATAGAAATGAGATGCGATATCGCGTTTTAAGAAGCATCAGAAATCCATTGCTACGATACGTAGACATCTGCAAACGCTATTTCCTTGCAAGAAAGTGTCGCATTTACATTCATTTGAAGCGTAGACGACGGATACATAACACTTCGCAAATCATATTACACCATACCATGAAACATAGAAATGAGATGCAATATCGCGTTTTAAGAATCATAAGAACTCTATTGCTACGATACGTAGACATCTGCAAACGCTATTTCCTTGCAAGGAAGTGTCGCATTTACATTCATTTGAAGCGTGGACGAGGAATACATGACACTTCGCAAATCATATTATATCTTACCATGAAACATAGGAATGAGATGCGATATCGCGTTTTAAGAGGCATTAGAACTCTGTTGCTACGATACGTAGACATCTGCAAACGCTATTTCCTTGCAAGGAAGTGTCGCATTTACATTCATTTGAATCGTACACGAGGAATGCATAACACTTCGCAATGAATATTATGTCTTATCATGAAACATAGATATGAGATGCAATATCTCGTTTTAAGAAGCATTTGAACTCTATTGCTTCGATACGTAGACATCTGCAGACGCTATTTCCTTGCAAGGAAGTGTCGCATTCACATTCATTTGAAGTGTAGACGAGGAATACATAACACTTCGCAAATCATATTATATCTTACCATGAAACATAGAAATGAGATGCGATATCGCGTTTTAAGAAGCATCAGAAATCCATTGCTACGATACGTAGACATCTGCAAACGCTATTTGCTTGCAAGAAAGTGTCGCATTTACATTCATTTGAAGCGTAGACGACGGATACATAACACTTCGCAAATCATATTACACCATACCATGAAACCTAGAAATGAGATGTAATATCGCGTTTTAAGAGTCATAAGAACTCTATTGCTACGATACGTAGACACCTGCAAACGCTATTTCCTTGCAAGGAAGTGTCGCATTTACATTCATTTGAAGCGTGGACGAGGAATACATGACACTTCGCAAATCATATTATACCTTACCATGGAACATAGAAATGAGATGCGATATCGCGTTTTAAGAAGCATCAGAAATCCATTGGTACGATACGTAGACATCTGCAAACGCTATTTCCTTGCAAGGAAGTGTCGCATTTACATTCATCTGAATTGTAGACGAGGAATGCATGACACTTCCCAAATCATATTATATCTTACCATGAAACATAGAAATGATATGCGATATCGCGTTTTAAGAAGCATTAGAACTCTACTGCTACGACACGCATACATCTGCAAACGCTATTTCCTAGCGAGGAAGTGTCGCATTCACATTCATTTGAAGTGTAGACGAAGAATTCATAACACTTCGCAAATCATATTATATCTTACCATGAAACATAGGAATGAGATGCGATATCGCGTTTTAAGAAGCATTTGAACTCTATTGCTTCGATACGTAGACATCTCCAAACGCTATTTCCTAGCGAGGAAGTGTCGCATTCACATTCATTTGAAGTGTAGACGAAGAATTCATAACACTTCGCAAATCATATTATATCTTACCATGAAACATAGGAATGAGATGCGATATCGCGTTTTAAGAAGCATTTGAACTCTATTGCTTCGATACGTAGACATCTGCAAACGCTACTTGCTAGCGAGGAAGTGTCGCATTCACATTCATTTGAAGTGTAGACGAGGAATACATAACACTTCTCAAATCATATTATATCTTACCATGAAACATAGAAATGAGATGCGATATCGCGTTTTAAGAAGCATCAGAAATCCATTGCTACGATACGTAGACATCTGCAAACGCTATTTCCTTGCAAGAAAGTGTCGCATTTACATTCATTTGAAGCGTAGACGACGGATACATAACACTTCGCAAATCATATTACACCATACCATGAAACATAGAAATGAGATGTAATATCGCGTTTTAAGAGTCATAAGAACTCTATTGCTACGATACGTAGACACCTGCAAACGCTATTTCCTTGCAAGGAAGTGTCGCATTTACATTCATTTGAAGCGTGGACGAGGAATACATGACACTTCGCAAATCATATTATACCTTACCATGGAACATAGAAATGAGATGCGATATCGCGTTTTAAGAAGCATCAGAAATCCATTGGTACGATACGTAGACATCTGCAAACGCTATTTCCTTGCAAGGAAATGTCGCATTTTCTTTCATCTGAATCGTAGACGAGGAATGCATGACACTTCGCAAATCGTATTATATCTTACCATGAAACATAGAAATGATATGCGATTTCGCGTTTTAAGAAGCATTAGAACTCTACTGCTACGACACGCATACATGTGCAAACGCTATTTCCTAGCGAGGAAGTGTCGCATTCACATTCATTTGAAGTGTAGACGAAGAATTCATAACACTTCGCAAATCATATTATATCTTACCATGAAACATAGGAATGAGATGCGATATGGCGTTTTAAGAAGCATTTGAACTCTATTGCTTCGATACGTAGACATCTGCAAACGCTATTTCCTAGCGAGCAAGTGTCGCATTCACATTCATTTGAAGTGTAGACGAGGAATACATAACATTTCGCAAATCATATTGTATCTTACCATGAAACATAGAAATGAGATGCGATATAGCGTTTTAAGAAGCATTAGAACTCTACTGCTACGATACGCATACATCTGCAAACGCTATTTCCTGGCGAGGAAGTGTCGCATTCACATTCATTTGAAGTGTAGACGAGGAATACATAACACTTCGCAAATCATATTATATCTTACCATGAAACATAGGAATGAGATGCGATATCGCGTTTTAAGAAGCATTAGAACTCTATTGCTACGTTTTAAGAAGCATCAGAAATCCATTGCTACGATACGTAGACATCTGCAAACGCTATTTCCTTGCAAGAAAGTGTCGCATTTACATTCATTTGAGCGTAGACGACGGATACATAACACTACGCAAACCATATTACACCATACCATGAAACATAGAAATGAGATGCAATATCGCGTTTTAAGAATCATAAGAACTCTATTGCTACGATACGTAGACATCTGCAAACGCTATTTCCTTGCAAGGAAGTGTCGCATTTACATTCATTTGAAGCGTGGACGAGGAATACATGACACTTCGCAAATCATATTATACCTTACCATGGAACATAGAAATGAGATGCGATATCGCGTTTTAAGAAGCATCAGAAATCCATTGGTACGATACGTAGACATCTGCAAACGCTATTTCCTTGCAAGGAAGTGTCGCTTTTACATTCATCTGAATCGTAGACGAGGAATGCATGACACTTCGCAAATCATATTATATCTTACCATGAAACATAGGAGTGATATGCGATATCGCGTTTTAAGAAGCATTAGAACTCTACTGCTACGATACGCATACATCTGCAAACGCTATTTCCTAGCGAGGAAGTGTCGCATTCACATTCATTTGAAGTGTAGACGAGGAATACATAACACTTCGCAAATCATATTATATCTTACCATGAAACATAGGAATGAGATGCGATATCGCGTTTTAAGAAGCATCAGAAATCCATTGCTACGATACGTAGACATCTGCAAACGCTATTTCCTTGCAAGAAAGTGTCGCATTTACATTCATTTGAAGCGTACACGAGGAATGCATAACACTTCGCAATGAATATTATGTCTTATCATGAAACATAGATATGAGATGCAATATCTCGTTTTAAGAAGCATTTGAACTCTATTGCTTCGATACGTAGACATCTGCAAACGCTATTTCCTTGCAAGGAAGTGTCGCATTTACATTCATTTGAATCGTAGGCGAGGAATACATGACACTTCGCAAATCATATTATACCTTACCACGAAACATAGAAATGAGATGCGATATCGCGTTTTAAGAAGCATCAGAAATCCATTGGTACGATACGTAGACATCTGCAAACGCTATTTCCTTGCAAGGAAGTGTCGCATTTACATTCATCTGAATCGTAGACGAGGAATGCATGACACTTCGCAAATCATATTATATCTTACCATGAAACATAGAAATGAGATGCGATATCGCGTTTTAAGAAGCATCAGAAATCCATTGCTACGATACGTAGACATCTGCAAACGCTATTTCCTTGCAAGAAAGTGTCGCATTTACATTCATTTGAGCGTAGACGACGGATACATAACACTTCGCAAATCATATTACACCATACCATGAAACATAGAAATGAGATGCAATATCGCGTTTTAAGAATCATAAGAACTCTATTGCTACGATACGTAGACATCTGCAAACGCTATTTCCTTGCAAGGAAGTGTCGCATTTACATTCATTTGAAGCGTGGACGAGGAATACATGACACTTCGCAAATCATATTATACCTTACCATGGAACATAGAAATGAGATGCGATATCGCGTTTTAAGACGCATCAGAAATCCATTGGTACGATACGTAGACATCTGCAAACGCTATTTCCTTGCAAGGAAGTGTCGCATTTACATTCGTTTGAATCGTAGACGAGGAATGCATAACACTTCGCAAATCATATTATATCTTACCATGAAACATAGAAATGATATGCGATATCGCGTTTTAAGAAGCATTAGAACTCTACTGCTACGATACGCATACATCTGCAAACGCTATTTCCTAGCGAGGAAGTGTCGCATTCACATTCATTTGAAGTGTAGACGAGGAATACATAACACTTCGCAAATCATATTATATCTTACCATGAAACATAGGAATGAGATGCGATATCGCGTTTTAAGAAGCATTAGAACTCTATTGCTACGATACGTAGACATCTGCAAACGCTATTTCCTTGCAAGGAAGTGTCGCATTTACATTCATTTGAATCGTAGACGAGGAATGCATAACACTTCGCAATGAATATTATATCTTATCATGAAACATAGATATGTGATGCAATATCTCGTTTTAAGAAGCATTTGAACTCTATTGCTACGATACGTAGACATCTGCAAACGCTATTTCCTTGCAAGAAAGTGTCGCATTTACATTCAATTGAAGTGTAGACGAGGAATACATAACACTTCGCAAATCATATTATACCTTACCATGAAACATAGAAATGAGATGCGATATCGCGTTTTAGGAAGCATTAGAACTCTATTGCTTCGATACGTAGACATCTGCAAACGCTATTTCCTAGCGAGGAAGTGTGGCATTCACATTCATTTGAAGTGTAGACGAGGAATACATAACACTCCGCAAATCATATTATATCTTACCATGAAACATAGGAATGAGAAGCGATATCGCGTTTTAAGAAGCATTAGAACTCTATTGCTACGATACGTAGACATCTGCAAACGCTATTTCCTTGCAAGGAAGTGTCGCATTTACATTCGTTTGAATCGTAGACGAGGAATGCATAACACTTCGCAATGAATATTATATCTTATCATGAAACATAGATATGAGATGCAATATCTCGTTTTAAGAAGCATTTGAACTCTATTGCTTCGATACGTAGACATCTGCAAACGCTATTTCCTTGCAAGGAAGTGTCGCATTTACATTCATTTGAATCGTAGGCGAGGAATGCATAACACTTCGCAATGAATATTATATCTTATCATGAAACATAGATATGAGATGCAATATCTCGTTTTAAGAAGCATTTGAACTCTATTGCTTCGATACGTAGACATCTGCAAACGCTATTTCCTAGCGAGGAAGTGTCGCATTCACATTCATTTGAAGTGTAGACGAGGAATACATAACATTTCGCAAATCATATTGTATCTTACCATGAAACATAGAAATGAGATGCGATATCGCGTTTTAAGAATCATAAGAACACTATTGCTACGATACGTAGACATCTGCAAACGCTATTTCCTTGCAAGGAAGTGTCGCATTTACATTCATTTGAAGTGTAGATGAGGAATACATAACACTCCGCAAATCATATTATATCTTACCATGAAACATAGAAATGAGATGCGATATCGCGTTTTAAGATGTAACGTCAGGCGTACCGCCTGCCACCCTCCGGCGCCCACCTCATCATCCCCAGCATCCGTATCCGGAGCCCCTGCACACGGGCCACCCGCCGACTCGCCGTCCCTACAGAAGGAGACAAAGGTACGAGAGGGAAGAGGGATGCAGCATGCCGCGCCCACGCGCGATCTCCACACACGAGGGGGAGGACTTCACCCCGTATTACGAGGGCGAGGAGCTCTCCGACACATACTGGGTCGAATCCCCAGCGATCACGAAGCCCTATACGTACTTCTCGTACATGTGGGATTAGAATAAGCACACTACTCATATATGTACATACACACCAACACACACCTAGATTTAAGTAAATATATGTATATATTTTATTCATGCACGGTTATGTTCCGTGCACTCGCGCGCACACTCGACGCTCGCGGCTCACGCTTGACGCGGGCCGCGCCCCACTCCGAACGGCCGCCCCACCACGAGGGCCGAGCGGCCGCCCTACTCCGACCGTCCGCCCCACCGCGAGGGCCCAGCGACTCGCGCGCCGCGCGACCCGAGGAGGTCGCGGACGCGAGATCCGAGAGTCAGTTCGTATCTCATCTCCGAACCGAGGAGTTCTAATCCAGCATCCGAACGATGCACCTCCGATCCGAGCAATAGGCTCATTCGCAACGAGCAATTAGCTCTAATGCATTCGTCTCTATCCATACTCCCATAGCGGAGTCCATTCGATACTTTATACTATTTCTAATTCTCATTGTAATCGCTAGTCAGTAACTTAGAATTTAGTCAAGTGTATCTAGTATAGTGAAATCATAGAATATAGTTTATTTTTACCAGATTCAAAGTATCTTTATTCGAGTTCAAATACAATTCCTTAATTCTAATCCACGGGTACGCTCGCGATTATTCTAATTCTATATCTCATCTACGATAGTCTTGAGGCTCGACGACTAGAGCGAACCAGCGCTTAGTTGCTCCATCCTCACTTCTACCGTGTACAGAATATCTTGCGCCCAGGTCGATCCCGGTAAGCTAGAGCGAACCAACGCTTAGCCGTGCCGTATTCAACCGAAGTTCAAGTATTCTCGATGAGCCTTGCACCTCCGACAAAGCGTACACGACGCGCGGGGAGGAGAGAGTTCATTCGTCGTCTCGCTCGGGAATACGTGGGTGATGCACCAGAATATTCAATTTCCTACGTTCGAGTCCTGGTTCCTGTGAAGGAGGTTTCCTTCGCCGCACGACCCGTACGAGTCGCCAATCGTCAGGGCCAAACGCCGATACCTGCCAGCCGGAGTCAACCCGCCTGGACGCTTATTCCCGTAGACGTACCTCCGTTCCAGCCGTACGCCGCCGCCATCCCGGTTGCGGATCCAAGGCGTTCCAGGTACCTGGAAAGAGAAATCAGACAGCGGAATCAAGCCTTCGCAAGGTAAGTTTAGTGTTAGTTACCGTTTTATCGAGTCCGAAACGCCAACGAACCCGGTCCGGACGCAATTCGCGTTATTTTCGGGAACGGTTACGACTTTGTGCCACCGTTGCGAGCGCAACCGCACCTCGGGACGTGACAAAGAATCATAAGAAATCTATTGCAACGACACGTAGACATCTGCAAACGCTATTTCCTTGCAAAGAAGTGTCGCATTTACATACATTAGAAGTGTAGACGAGGAATACATAACAGTTCGCAAATCATATTATACCTTACCATGAAACATAGAAATGAGATGCGATATCGCGTTTTAAGAAGCATTAGAACTCTATTGCTACGATACGTAGACATCTGCAAACGATATTTCCTTGCAAGGAAGTGTCGCATTTACATTCATTTGAATCGTAGACGAGGAATGCATAACACTTCGCAATGAATATTATATCTTATCATGAAACATAGATATGAGATGCAATATCTCGTTTTAAGAAGCATTTGAACTCTATTGCTTCGATACGTAGACATCTGCAAACGCTATTTCCTAGCGAAGAAGTGTCGCATTCACATTCACTTGAAGTGTAGACGAGGAATACATAACACTTCGCAAATCATATTGTATCTTACCATGAAACATAGAAAAGAGATGCCATATCGCGTTTTAAGAATCATAAGAACTCTATTGCAACGATACGTAGACATCTGAAAAAAACGCTATTTCCTTGCAAAGAAGTGTCGCATTTACATTCATTTGAAGTGTAGACGACGGATACATAACACTTCGCTAATCATATTATACCTTACCATGAAACATAGAAATGAGATGCGATTTCGCGTTTTAAGAATCATAAGAACTCTATTGCTACGATACGTAGACATCTGCAAACGCTATTTCCTTGCAAGGAAGTGTCGCATTTACATTCATTTGAAGTGTAGACGAGGAATACATAACACTCCGCAAATCATATTATATCTTACCATGAAACATAGAAGTGAGATGCGATATCGCGTTTTAAGAAGCATTAGAACTCTACTGCTACGATACGCAGACATCTGCAAACGCTATTTCCTTGCGAGGAAGTGTCACATTCACATTCATTTGAAGTGCAGACGAGGAATACATGACACTTCGCAAATCATATTATATCTTACCATGAAACATAGAAATGAGATGCGATATCGTGTTTTAAGAATCATAAAAACTCTATTGCTACGATACGTAGACATCTGCAAACGCTATTTCCTTGCAAAGAAGTGTCGCATTTACATTCATTTGAAGTGTAGACGAGGAATACATAACACTCCGCAAATCATATTATATCTTACCATGAAACATAGAAATGAGATGCGATATCGCGTTTTAAGAATCATAAGAACTCTATTGCTTCGATACGTAGACATCTGCAAACGCTATTTCCTAGCGAGGAAGTGTCGCATTCACATTCATTTGAAGTGTAGACGAGGAATACATAACACTTCGCAAATCATATTGTATCTTACCATGAAACATAGAAATGAGATGCGATATCGCGTTTTAAGAATCATAAGAACTCTATTGCTACGATACGTAGACATCTGCAAACGCTATTTCCTTGCAAGGAAGTGTCGCATTTACATTCATCTGAATCGTAGACGAGGAATGCATGACACTTCGCAAATCATATTATATCTTACCATGAAACATAGAAATGAGAAGCGATATCGTGTTTTAAGAAGCATTTGAACTCTATTGCTACGATACGCAGACATCTGCAAACGCTATTTCCTAGCGAGGAAGTGTCGCATTCACATTCATATGAAGTGTAGACGAGGAATACATAACACTTCGCAAATCATATTATATCTTACCATGAAACATAGAAATGAGATGCGATATCGCGTTTTAAGAAGCATTAGAACTCTATTGCTACGATACGTAGACATCTGCAAACGCTATTTCCTTGCAAGGAAGTGTCGCATTTACATTCATTTGAATCGTAGACCAGGAATGCATAACACTTCGCAATGAATATTATATCTTATCATGAAACATAGATATGAGATGCAATATCTCGTCTTAAGAAGCATTTGAACTCTATTGCTTCGATACGTAGACATCTGCAAACGCTATTTCCTTGCAAGAAAGTGTCGCATTTACATTCATTTGAAGTGTAGACGAGGAATACATAACACTTCGCTAATCATATTATACCTCACCATGAAACATAGAAATGAGATGCGATATCGCGTTTTAAGAAGCATTAGAACTCTATTGCTACGGTACGTAGCCATCTGCAAACGCTATTTCCTTGCAAGGAAGTGTCGCATTTACATTCATTTGAATCGTAGACGAGGAATGCATTACAGTTCGCAATGAATATTATATCTTATCATGAAACGTAGATATGAGATGCAATATCTCGTTTTAAGAAGCATTTGAACTCTATTGCTTCGATACGTAGACATCTGCAAACGCTATTTCCTAGCGAGGAAGTGTCGCATTCACATTCATTTGAAGCGTAGACGAGGAATACATAACACTTCGCAAATCATATCGTATCTTACCATGAAACATAGAAATGACATGCGATATCGCGTTTTAAGAATCATTACAGCTCTATCGCTACGATACGTAGACATCTGCAAACGCTATTTCCTTGCAAGGAAGTGTCGCATTTACATTCATTCGAATCGTAGACGAGGAATGCATAACACTTCGATATGAATATGATATCTTATCATGAAACATAGATATGAGATGCAATATCTCGTTTTAAGAAGCATTTGAACTCTATTGCTTCGATACGTAGACATCTGCAAACGCTATTTCCTTGCAAGAAAGTGTCGCATTTACATTCATTTGATGTGTGGACGAGGAATACATAACACTTCGCAAATCATATTATATCTTACCATGAAACATAGAAATGAGATGTGATACCGCGTTTTAAGAAGCATTAGAACTCTATTGCTACGATACGTAGACATCTGCAAACGCTATTTCCTTGCAAGGAAGTGTCGGATATTCATTCATTTGAATCGTATACGAGGAATCCATAACACTTCGCAATGAATATTATATCTTATCATGAAACATAGATATGAGATGCAATATCTCGTTTTAAGAAGCATTTGAACTCTATTGCTTCGATACGTAGACATCTGCAGACGCTATTTCCTAGCAAGGAAGTGTCGCATTTACATTCATTTGAAGTGTAGACGAGGAATACATAACACTTCGCAAATCATATTATATCTTACCATGAAACATAGAAATGAGATGCGATAACGCGTTTTAAGAAGCATTTGAACTCTATTGCTACGATACGTAGACATCTGCAAACGCTATTTCGTTGCAAGGAAGTGTCGCATTTACATTCATTTGATGTTTAGACGAGGAATACATAACGCTTCGCAAATCATATTATATCTTACCATGAAACATAGAAATGAGATGCGATATCGTGTTTTAAGAATCATAAGAACTCTATTGCTACGATACGTAGACATCTGCAAACGCTATTTCCTTGCAAAGAAGTGTCGCATTTACATTCACTTGAATCGTAGACGAGGAATGCATAACACTTCGCAATGAATATTATATCTTATCATGAAACATAGATATGAGATGCAATATCTCGTTTTAAGAAGCATTAGAACTCTACTGCTACGATACGCAGACATCTGCAAACGCTATTTCCTAGCGAGGAAGTGTCACATTCACATTCATTTGAAGTGCAGACGAGGAATACAGGACACTTCGCAAATCATATTATATCTTACCATGAAACATAGAAATGAGATGCGATATCGCGTTTTAAGAAGCATTATAACTCTATTGCTACGATACGTAGACATCTGCAAACGCTATTTTTTTGCAAGGAAGTGTCGCATTTACATTCATTTGAATCGTAGACGAGGAATGCATAACAGTTCGCAATGAATATTATATCTTATCATGAAACGTAGATATGAGATGCAATATCTCGTTTTAAGAAGCATTTGAACTCTATTGCTTCGATACGTAGACATCTGCAAACGCTATTTCCTAGCGAGGAAGTGTCGCATTCACATTCATTTGAAGTGTAGACGAGGAGTACATAACACTCCGCAAATCATATTATATCTTACCATGAAATATAGAAATGAGATGCGATATCGCGTTTTAAGAATCATAAGAACTCTATTGCTACGATACGTAGACATCTGCAAACGCTATTTCCTTGCAAGGAAGTGTCGCATTTACATTCATTTGATGTGTAGACGTGGAATACATAACACTTTGCAAATCATATTATATCTTACCATGAAACATAGAAATGAGATGCGATATCGCGTTTTAAGAATCATAAGTACACTATTGCTACGATACGTAGACATCTGCAAACGCTATTTCCTTGCAAGGAAGTGTCGCATTTACATTCATTTGAAGTGTAGACGAGGAATACATAACACTCCGCAAATCATATTATATCTTACCATGAAACATAGAAATGAGATGCGATATCGCGTTTTAAGAATCATAAGAACTCTATTGCAACGATACGTAGACATCTGCAAACGCTATTTCCTAGCGAGGAAGTGTCGCATTCACATTCATTTGAAGTGTAGACGAGGAATACATAGCACTCCGCAAATCATATTATATCTTACCATGAAACATAGAAATGAGATGCGATATCGCGTTTTAAGAATCATAAGAACTCTATTGCAACGATACGTAGACATCTGCAAACGCTATTTCCTTGCAAGGAAGTGTCGCATTTACATTCATTTGAAGTGTAATACACAACAGTTCGCAAATCATATTATATCTTACCATGAAACATAGAAATGAGTTGCGACGTTCTAAGAAGCATTAGAACTCTATTGCTACGATACGTTGACATCTGCAAACGCTATTTCCTTGCAAGGAAGTGTCGCATTTACATTCATTTGATGTGTAGACGAGGAATGCATAACACTTCGCAAATCATATTATGTCTTACCATGAAACATAGAAATGAGATGCGATATCGCGTTTTAAGAATCATAAGTACACTATTGCTACGATACGTAGACATCTGCAAACGCTATTTCCTTGCAAGGAAGTGTCGCATTTACATTCATTTGAAGTGTAGACGAGGAATACATAACACTCCGCAAATCATATTATATCTTACCATGAAACATAGAAATGAGATGCGATATCGCGTTTTAAGAATCATAAGAACTCTATTGCAACGATACGTAGACATCTGCAAACGCTATTTCCTAGCGAGGAAGTGTCGCATTCACATTCATTTGAAGTGTAGACGAGGAATACATAACACTCCGCAAATCATATTATATCTTACCATGAAACATAGAAATGAGATGCGATATCGCGTTTTAAGAATCATAAGAACTCTATTGCTTCGATACGTAGACATCTGCAAACGCTATTTCCTAGCGAGGAAGTGTCGCATTCACATTCATTTGAAGTGTAGACGAGGAATACATAACACTTCGCAAATCATATTGTATCTTACCATGAAACATAGAAATGAGATGCGATATCGCGTTTTAAGAATCATAAGAACTCTATTGCTACGATACGTAGACATCTGCAAACGCTATTTCCTTGCAAGGAAGTGTCGCATTTACATTCATCTGAATCGTAGACGAGGAATGCATGACACTTCGCAAATCATATTATATCTTACCATGAAACATAGAAATGAGAAGCGATATCGTGTTTTAAGAAGCATTTGAACTCTATTGCTACGATACGCAGACATCTGCAAACGCTATTTCCTAGCGAGGAAGTGTCGCATTCACATTCATATGAAGTGTAGACGAGGAATACATAACACTTCGCAAATCATATTATATCTTACCATGAAACATAGAAATGAGATGCGATATCGCGTTTTAAGAAGCATTAGAACTCTATTGCTACGATACGTAGACATCTGCAAACGCTATTTCCTTGCAAGGAAGTGTCGCATTTACATTCATTTGAATCGTAGACCAGGAATGCATAACACTTCGCAATGAATATTATATCTTATCATGAAACATAGATATGAGATGCAATATCTCGTCTTAAGAAGCATTTGAACTCTATTGCTTCGATACGTAGACATCTGCAAACGCTATTTCCTTGCAAGAAAGTGTCGCATTTACATTCATTTGAAGTGTAGACGAGGAATACATAACACTTCGCTAATCATATTATACCTCACCATGAAACATAGAAATGAGATGCGATATCGCGTTTTAAGAAGCATTAGAACTCTATTGCTACGGTACGTAGCCATCTGCAAACGCTATTTCCTTGCAAGGAAGTGTCGCATTTACATTCATTTGAATCGTAGACGAGGAATGCATAACACTTCGCAATGAATATTATATCTTACCATGAAACATAGAAATGAGATGCGATATCGCGTTTTACGAAGCATTAGAACACTATTGCTACGATACCTAGACATCTACAGACGCTATTTCCTAGCAAGGAAGTGTCGCATTTACATTCATTTGAAGTGTAGACGAGGAATACATAACACATCGCAAATCATATTATATCTTACCATGAAACATAGAAATGAGATGCGATAACGCGTTTTAAGAAGCATTTGAACTCTATTGCTACGATACGTAGACATCTGCAAACGCTATTTCGTTGCAAGGAAGTGTCGCATTTACATTCATTTGGTGTGTAGACGAGGAATACATAACACTTCGCAAATCATATTATATCTTACCATGAAACATAGAAATGAGATGCGATATCGTGTTTTAAGAATCATAAAAACTCTATTGCTACGATACGTAGACATCTGCAAACGCTATTTCCTTGCAAAGAAGTGTCGCATTTACATTCATTTGAATCGTAGACGAGGAGTGCATAACACTTCGCAATGAATATTATATCTTATCATGAAACATAGATATGAGATGCAATATCTCGTTTTAAGAAGCATTTGAATTCTATTGCTTCGATACGTAGACATCTGCAAACGCCATTTCCTTGCAAGAAAGTGTTGCATTTACATTCATTTGATGTGTAGACGAGGAATACATAACACTTCGCAAATCATATTATATCTTACCATGAAACATAGAAGTGAGATGCGATATCGCGTTTTAAGAAGCATTAGAACTCTACTGCTACGACACGCAGACATCTGCTAACGCTATTTCCTAGCGAGGAAGTGTCGCATTCACATTCATTTGAATCGTAGACGAGGAATACATGACACTTCGCAAATCATATTATATCTTACCATGAAACATAGAAATGAGATCCGATATCGCGTTTTAAGAAGCATTATAACTCTATTGCTACGATACTTAGACATCTGCAAACGCTATTTTTTGCAAGGAAGTGTCGCATTTACATTCATTTGAATCGTAGACGAGGAATGCATAACAGTTCGCAATGAATATTATATCTTATCATGAAACGTAGATATGAGATGCAATATCTCGTTTTAAGAAGCATTTGAACTCTATTGCTTCGATACGTAGACATCTGCAAACGCTATTTCCTAGCGAGGAAGTGTCGCATTCACATTCATTTGAAGTGTAGACGAGGAATACATAACACTTCGCAAATCATATTGTATCTTACCATGAAACATAGAAATGACATGCGATATCGCGTTTTAAGAATCATTACAACTCTATCGCTACGATACGTAGACATCTGCAAACGCTATTTCCTTGCAAGGAAGTGTCGCATTTACATTCATTCGAATCGTAGACGAGGAATGCATAACACTTCGATATGAATATTATATCTTATCATGAAACATAGATATGAGATGCAATATCTCGTTTTAAGAAGCATTAGAACTCTACTGCTACGATACGCAGACATCTGCAAACGCTATTTCCTAGCGAGGAAGTGTCACATTCACATTCATTTGAAGTGCAGACGAGGAATACATAACACTTCGCAAATCATATTATATCTTACCATGAAACATAGAAATGAGATGCGATATCGCGTTTTAAGAAGCATTAGATCTCTATTGCTACGGTACTTAGCCATCTGCAAACGCTATTTCCTTGCAAGGAAGTGTCGCATTTACATTCATTTGAATCGTAGACGAGGAATGCATAACACTTCGCAATGAATATTATATCTTATCATGAAACATAGATATGAGATGCAATATCTCGTTTTAAGAAGCATTTGAACTCTATTGCTACGATACGTAGACATCTGCAAACGCTATTTCGTTGCAAGGAAGTGTCGCATTTACATTCATTTGATGTGTAGACGAGGAATACATAACACTTCGCAAATCATATTATATCTTACCATGAAACATAGAAATGAGATGCGATATCGTGTTTTAAGAATCATAAAAACTCTATTGCTACGATACGTAGACATCTGCAAACGCTATTTCCTTGCAAAGAAGTGTCGCATTTACATTCATTTGAATCGTAGACGAGGAATGCATAACACTTCGCAATGAATATTATATCTTATCATGAAACATAGATATGAGATGCAATATCTCGTTTTAAGAAGCATTTGAACTCTATTGCTTCGATACGTAGACATCTGCAAACGCCATTTCCTTGCAAGAAAGTGTCGCATTTACATTCATTCGATGTGTAGACGAGGAATACATAACACTTCGCAAATCATATTATATCTTACCATGAAACATAGAAGTGAGATGCGATATCGCGTTTTAAGAAGCATTAGAACTCTACTGCTACGACACGCAGAGATCTGCTAACGCTATTTTTTTGCAAGGAAGTGTCGCATTTACATTCATTTGAATCGTAGACGAGGAATGCATAACAGTTCGCAATGAATATTATATCTTATGATGAAACGTAGATATGAGATGCAATATCTCGTTTTAAGAAGCATTTGAACTCTATTGCTTCGATACGTAGACATCTGCAAACGCTATTTCCTAGCGAGGAAGTGTCGCATTCACATTCATTTGAAGTGTAGACGAGGAATACATGACACTTCGCAAATCATATTATATCTTACCATGAAACATAGAAATGACATGTGATACCGCGTTTTAAGAAGCATTAGAACTCTATTGCTACGATACGTAGACATCTGCAAACGCTATTTCCTTGCAAGGAAGTGTCGGATTTTCATTCATTTGAATCGTAGACGAGGAATCCATAACACTTCGCAATGAATATTATATCTTATCATGAAACATAGATATGAGATGCAATATCTCGTTTTAAGAAGCATCAGAAATCCAATGCTACGATACGTAGACATCTGCAAACGCTATTTCCTTGCAAGAAAGTGTCGCATTTACATTCATTTGAAGTGTAGACGAGGAATACATAACACTTCGCAAATCATATTATATCTTACCATGAAACATAGAAATGAGATGCGATAACGCGTTTTAAGAAGCATTAGAACTCTACTGCTACGATACGTAGACATCTGCAAACGCTATTTCTTTGCAAGGAAGTGTCGCATTTACATTCATTTGAATCGTAGACGAGGAATGCATAACACTTCGCAATGAATATTATATCTTATCATGAAACATAGGTATGAGATGCAATATCTCGTTATAAGAAGCATTTGAACTCTATTGCTTCGAAACGTAGACATCTGCAAACGCTATTTCCTTGCAAGAAAGTGTCGCATTTACATTCATTTGATGTGTAGACGAGGAATACATTACACTTCGCAAATCATATTATATCTTACCATGAAACATAGAAATGAGATGCGATATCGCGTTTTAAGAAGCATTAGAACTCTATTGCTACGATACGTAGACATCTGCAAACGCTATTTCCTTGCAAGGAAGTGTCGCATTTTCATTCATTTGAATCGTAGACGAGGAATGCATAACACTTCGCAATGAATATTATATCTTATCATGAAACATAGATATGAGATGCAATATCTCGTTTTAAGAAGCATCAGAAATCCATTGCTACGATACGTAGACATCTGCAAACGCTATTTCCTTGCAAGAAAGTGTCGCATTTACATTCATTTGAAGTGTAGACGAGGAATACATAACACTTCGCAAATCATATTATATCTTACCATGAAACATAGAAATGAGATGCGATAACGCGTTTTAAGAAGCATTAGAACTCTATTGCTACGATACGTAGACATCTGCAAACGCTATTTCCTTGCAAAGAAGTGTCGCATTTACATTCATTTGAATCGTAGACGAGGAATGCATAACACTTCGCAATGAATATTATATCATTTCATGAAACATAGATATGAGATGCAATAGCTCGTTTTAAGAAGCATTAGAACACTATTGCTACGATACCTAGACATCTGCAGACGCTATTTCCTTTCGAGGAAGTATCGCATTCACATTCATTTGAAGTGTAGACGAGGAATACATAACACTTCGCAAATCATGTTATACCTTACCATGAAACATAGAAATGAGATGCGATATCGCGTTTTAAGAATCATAAGAACTCTATTGCTACGATACGTAGACATCTGCAAACGCTATTTCCTTGCAAGGAAGTGTCGCATTTACATTCATTTGAATCGTAGACGAGGAATGCATAACACTTCGCAATGAATATTATATCTTATCATGAAACATAGATATGAGATGCAATATCTCGTTTTAAGAAGCATTTGAACTCTATTGCTTCGATACGTAGACATCTGCAAACGCTATTTCCTTGCAAGAAAGTGTCGCATTTACATTCATTTGAAGTGTAGACGAGGAATACATAACACTTCGCTAATCATATTATACCTCACCATGAAACATAGAAATGAGATGCGATATCGCGTTTTAAGAAGCATTAGAACTCTATTGCTACGGTACGTAGCCATCTGCAAACGCTATTTCCTTGCAAGGAAGTGTCGCATTTACATTCATTTGAATCGTAGACGAGGAATGCATAACACTTCGCAATGAATATTATATCTTATCATGAAACATAGGTATGAGATGCAATATCTCGTTATAAGAAGCATTTGAACTCTATTGCTTCGAAACGTAGACATCTGCAAACGCTATTTCCTTGCAAGAAAGTGTCGCATTTACATTCATTTGATGTGTAGACGAGGAATACATTACACTTCGCAAATCATATTATATCTTACCATGAAACATAGAAATGAGATGCGATATCGCGTTTTAAGAAGCATTAGAACTCTATTGCTACGATACGTAGACATCTGCAAACGCTATTTCCTTGCAAGGAAGTGTCGCATTTTCATTCATTTGAATCGTAGACGAGGAATGCATAACACTTCGCAATGAATATTATATCTTATCATGAAACATAGATATGAGATGCAATATCTCGTTTTAAGAAGCATCAGAAATCCATTGCTACGATACGTAGACATCTGCAAACGCTATTTCCTTGCAAGAAAGTGTCGCATTTACATTCATTTGAAGTGTAGACGAGGAATACATAACACTTCGCAAATCATATTATATCTTACCATGAAACATAGAAATGAGATGCGATAACGCGTTTTAAGAAGCATTAGAACTCTATTGCTACGATACGTAGACATCTGCAAACGCTATTTCCTTGCAAAGAAGTGTCGCATTTACATTCATTTGAATCGTAGACGAGGAATGCATAACACTTCGCAATGAATATTATATCATTTCATGAAACATAGATATGAGATGCAATAGCTCGTTTTAAGAAGCATTAGAACACTATTGCTACGATACCTAGACATCTGCAGACGCTATTTCCTAGCGAGGAAGTATCGCATTCACATTCATTTGAAGTGTAGACGAGGAATACATAACACTTCGCAAATCATGTTATACCTTACCATGAAACATAGAAATGAGATGCGATATCGCGTTTTAAGAATCATAAGAACTCTATTGCTACGATACGTAGACATCTGCAAACGCTATTTCCTTGCAAGGAAGTGTCGCATTTACATTCATTTGAATCGTAGACGAGGAATGCATAACACTTCGCAATGAATATTATATCTTATAATGAAACATAGATATGAGATGCAATATCTCGTTTTAAGAAGCATTTGAACTCTATTGCTTCGATACGTAGACATCTGCAAACGCTATTTCCTTGCAAGAAAGTGTCGCATTTACATTCATTTGAAGTGTAGACGAGGAATACATAACACTTCGCTAATCATATTATACCTCACCATGAAACATAGAAATGAGATGCGATATCGCGTTTTAAGAAGCATTAGAACTCTATTGCTACGGTACGTAGCCATCTGCAAACGCTATTTCCTTGCAAGGAAGTGTCGCATTTACATTCATTTGAATCGTAGACGAGGAATGCATAACACTTCGCAATGAATATTATATCTTACCATGAAACATAGAAATGAGATGCGATATCGCGTTTTACGAAGCATTAGAACACTATTGCTACGATACCTAGACATCTACAGACGCTATTTCCTAGCAAGAAAGTGTCGCATTTACATTCATTTGAAGTGTAGACGAGGAATACATAACACTTCGCAAATCATATTATATCTTACCATGAAACATAGAAATGAGATGCGATAACGCGTTTTAAGAAGCATTTGAACTCTATTGCTACGATACGTAGACATCTGCAAACGCTATTTCGTTGCAAGGAAGTGTCGCATTTACATTCATTTGAATCGTAGACGAGGAATGCATAACACTTCGCAATGAATATTATATCATATCATGAAACATAGATATGAGATGCAATAGCTCGTTTTAAGAAGCATTAGAACACTATTGCTACGATACCTAGACATCTGCAGACGCTATTTCCTAGCGAGGAAGTATCGCATTCACATTCATTTGAAGTGTAGACGAGGAATACATAACACTTCGCAAATCATGTTATACCTTACCATGAATCATAGAAATGAGATGCGATATCGCGTTTTAAGAATCATAAGAACTCTATTGCTACGATACGTAGACATCTGCAAACGCTATTTCCTTGCAAGGAAGTGTCGCATTTACATTCATTTGAATCGTAGACGAGGAATGCATAACACTTCGCAATGAATATTATATCTTATCATGAAACATAGGTATGAGATGCAATATCTCGTTATAAGAAGCATTTGAACTCTATTGCTTCGAAACGTAGATATCTGCAAACGCTATTTCCTTGCAAGAAAGTGTCGCATTTACATTCATTTGATGTGTAGACGAGGAATACATTACACTTCGCAAATCATATTATATCTTTCCATGAAACATAGAAATGAGATGCGATATCGCGTTTTAAGAAGCATTAGAACTCTATTGCTACGATACGTAGACATCTGCAAACGCTATTTCCTTGCAAGGAAGTGTCGCATTTTCATTCATTTGAATCGTAGACGAGGAATGCATAACACTTCGCAATGAATATTATATCTTATCATGAAACATAGATATGAGGTGCAATATCTCGTTTTAAGAAGCATTTGAACTCTATTGCTTCGATACCTAGACATCTGCAGACGCTATTTCCTAGCGAGGAAGTATCGCATTCACATTCATTTGAAGTGTAGACGAGGAATACATAACACTTCGCAAATCATGTTATACCTTACCATGAAACATAGAAATGAGATGCGATATCGCGTTTTAAGAATCATAAGAACTCTATTGCTACGATACGTAGACATCTGCAAACGCTATTTCCTTGCAAGGAAGTGTCGCATTTACATTCATTTGAATCGTAGACGAGGAATGCATAACACTTCGCAATGAATATTATATCTTATCATGAAACATAGGTATGAGATGCAATATCTCGTTATAAGAAGCATTTGAACTCTATTGCTTCGAAACGTAGATATCTGCAAACGCTATTTCCTTGCAAGAAAGTGTCGCATTTACATTCATTTGATGTGTAGACGAGGAATACATTACACTTCGCAAATCATATTATATCTTTCCATGAAACATAGAAATGAGATGCGATATCGCGTTTTAAGAAGCATTAGAACTCTATTGCTACGATACGTAGACATCTGCAAACGCTATTTCCTTGCAAGGAAGTGTCGCATTTTCATTCATTTGAATCGTAGACGAGGAATGCATAACACTTCGCAATGAATATTATATCTTATCATGAAACATAGATATGAGATGCAATATCTCGTTTTAAGAAGCATTTGAACTCTATTGCTTCGATACGTAGACATCTGCAGACGCTATTTCCTAGCAAGGAAGTGTCGCATTTACATTCATTTGAAGTGTAGACGAGGAATACATAACACTTCGCAAATCATATTATATCTTACCATGAAACATTGAAATGAGATGCGATAACGCGTTTTAAGAAGCATTTGAACTCTATTGCTACGATACGTAGACATCTGCAAACGCTATTTCGTTGCAAGGAAGTGTCGCATTTACATTCATTTGATGTTTAGACGAGGAATACATAACGCTTCGCAAATCATATTATATCTTACCATGAAACATAGAAATGAGATGCGATATCGTGTTTTAAGAATCATAAGAACTCTATTGCTACGATACGTAGACATCTGCAAACGCTATTTCCTTGCAAAGAAGTGTCGCATTTACATTCACTTGAATCGTAGACGAGGAATGCATAACACTTCGCAATGAATATTATATCTTATCATGAAACATAGATATGAGATGCAATATCTCGTTTTAAGAAGCATTTGAACTCTATTGCTTCGATACGTAGACATCTGCAAACGCTATTTCCTTGCAAGAAAGTGTCGCATTTACATTCATTTGAAGTGTAGACGAGGAATACATAACACTTCGCTAATCATATTATACCTCACCATGAAACATAGAAATGAGATGCGATATCGCGTTTTAAGAAGCATTAGAACTCTATTGCTACGGTACGTAGCCATCTGCAAACGCTATTTCCTTGCAAGGAAGTGTCGCATTTACATTCATTTGAATCGTAGACGAGGAATGCATAACACTTCGCAATGAATATTATATCTTACCATGAAACATAGAAATGAGATGCGATATCGCGTTTTACGAAGCATTAGAACACTATTGCTACGATACCTAGACATCTACAGACGCTATTTCCTAGCAAGGAAGTGTCGCATTTACATTCATTTGAAGTGTAGACGAGGAATACATAACACTTCGCAAATCATATTATATCTTACCATGAAACATAGAAATGAGAAGCGATATCGTGTTTTAAGAAGCATTTGAACTCTATTGCTACGATACGCAGACATCTGCAAACGCTATTTCCTAGCGAGGAAGTGTCGCATTCACATTCATTTGAATCGTAGACGAGGAATGCATAACACTTCGCAATGAATATTATATCTTATCATGAAACATAGATATGAGATGCAATATCTCGTTTTAAGAAGCATTAGAACTCTACTGCTACGATACGCAGACATCTGCAAACGCTATTTCCTAGCGAGGAAGTGTCACATTCACATTCATTTGAAGTGCAGACGAGGAATACATAACACTTCGCAAATCATATTATATCTTACCATGAAACATAGAAATGAGATGCGATATCGCGTTTTAAGAAGCATTAGAACTCTATTGCTACGGTACTTAGCCATCTGCAAACGCTATTTCCTTGCAAGGAAGTGTCGCATTTACATTCATTTGAATCGTAGACGAGGAATGCATAACACTTCGCAATGAATATTATATCTTATCATGAAACATAGATATGAGATGCAATATCTCGTTTTAAGAAGCATTTGAACTCTATTGCTACGATACGTAGACATCTGCAAACGCTATTTCGTTGCAAGGAAGTGTCGCATTTACATTCATTTGATGTGTAGACGAGGAATACATAACACTTCGCAAATCATATTATATCTTACCATGAAACATAGAAATGAGATGCGATATCGTGTTTTAAGAATCATAAAAACTCTATTGCTACGATACGTAGACATCTGCAAACGCTATTTCCTTGCAAAGAAGTGTCGCATTTACATTCATTTGAATCGTAGACGAGGAATGCATAACACTTCGCAATGAATATTATATCTTATCATGAAACATAGATATGAGATGCAATATCTCGTTTTAAGAAGCATTTGAACTCTATTGCTTCGATACGTAGACATCTGCAAACGCCATTTCCTTGCAAGAAAGTGTCGCATTTACATTCATTCGATGTGTAGACGAGGAATACATAACACTTCGCAAATCATATTATATCTTACCATGAAACATAGAAGTGAGATGCGATATCGCGTTTTAAGAAGCATTAGAACTCTACTGCTACGACACTCAGAGATCTGCTAACGCTATTTCCTAGCGAGGAAGTGTCGCATTCACATTCATTTGAATCGTAGACGAGGAATACATGACACTTCGCAAATCATATTATATCTTACCATGAAACATAGAAATGAGATGCGATATCGCGTTTTAAGAAGCATTATAACTCTATTGCTACGATACGTAGACATCTGCAAACGCTATTTTTTTGCAAGGAAGTGTCGCATTTACATTCATTTGAATCGTAGACGAGGAATGCATAACAGTTCGCAATGAGTATTATATCTTATCATGAAACGTAGATATGAGATGCAATATCTCGTTTTAAGAAGCATTTGAACTCTATTGCTTCGATACGTAGACATCTGCAAACGCTATTTCCTAGCGAGGAAGTGTCGCATTCACATTCATTTGAAGTGTAGACGAGGAATACATGACACTTCGCAATGAATATTATATCTTATCATGAAACATAGATATGAGATGCAATATCTCGTTTTAAGAAGCATTTGAACTCTATTGCTTCGATACGTAGACATCTGCAAACGCTATTTCCTTGCAAGAAAGTGTCGCATTTACATTCATTTGAAGTGTAGACGAGGAATACATAACACTTCGCTAATCATATTATACCTCACCATGAAACATAGAAATGAGATGCGATATCGCGTTTTAAGAAGCATTAGAACTCTATTGCTACGGTACGTAGCCATCTGCAAACGCTATTTCCTTGCAAGGAAGTGTCGCATTTACATTCATTTGAATCGTAGACGAGGAATGCATAACACTTCGCAATGAATATTATATCTTACCATGAAACATAGAAATGAGATGCGATATCGCGTTTTACGAAGCATTAGAACACTATTGCTACGATACCTAGACATCTACAGACGCTATTTCCTAGCAAGGAAGTGTCGCATTTACATTCATTTGAAGTGTAGACGAGGAATACATAACACTTCGCAAATCATATTATATCTTACCATGAAACATAGAAATGAGAAGCGATATCGTGTTTTAAGAAGCATTTGAACTCTATTGCTACGATACGCAGACATCTGCAAACGCTATTTCCTAGCGAGGAAGTGTCGCATTCACATTCATTTGAATCGTAGACGAGGAATGCATAACACTTCGCAATGAATATTATATCTTATCATGAAACATAG